>NC_132906.1:60123347-60428347 GCF_047675955.1 Chlorocebus sabaeus
TAAGGAAACTCAGAAGAACATGAGCAGAACATCACAACAATGGGTGTGCACAACTCTGATAAAACATGTACATTTAAGGCTCTCTATTCTCTCTAATAGGTTAATTCAGGTGGTATGATGACAAAACTGCCATCTACAGTTTGGGACAGGTAAGGATGAAAGAGGATGGTGGAATGGGATCTTTTCAAATTTATCCAGTGGGGTAAATGGAGGATCTTTTGTTTTGTAGTAGTTACATAAAGTAACTCTAGAAGATTATTTTCAGAGAAAAACAAAGCAAAACAAAAGCCACTACTAGGCATGCCTATTATGCCTAAAATGTCATTGTCTATTTATATACTTGCAAAGGCTATTATCTGCTGAATTTAAACAGCACAAACATTACAAAAACTAGATAATAGTCTATCTACTGGAAATATTTGGAACAGTTTCTTACAATCATAATATTAGAGCACAAACATATTCCCCTCTCTTTTTCTTTTTCTCTTTTGAATTTTCAGTAGAAGGGATGACAATAATAGGTATAACTTTTATTGGATTATACTTTAATTTAGATCACCGAATTATATATACCTATAGCACCCAAAATGCTACTAAAGTCAAGTCTCTACATTTAAATAATAAATAAATAATCCGGTTTTACTCACATCCATCTTCCATGATGGTCCAACTAGACACTCCCCCATTGTGACTGTTGATGGAAAATTCTTCCATGTTTGGAGAAGCCAGTTACTGATTAGTTTTAGCTCTAAGAGCTCTTTCCTCCTTCTCATCAAGCCTAGGCAAAGTTCCACAACAATAATTTTTCCTGTTTGTCTCCACTCAGAAGTTCTTAATCTCTTCAGAGAACAGGGAAAATGCAGGAGACCCCTTTGTACATCGCTTGAAATAAATAAAAAAATTATCCAAAACTCATGTCAGTACAGGAGTGACTGTTTTAAAGAGAAAGAAACAAATTGTGATGATTGGAAATGACAAGAACTTGGATTTTTTTCTCATTTTTCAGCATGAAATTCTGAGCTTACAACCTGCAAAATCTTATTATAAAAGTAAGATAACTGCCATATAAAAATTGAAAATCATGCAAATATTTATGTATGATCCCACTAGTTCACTCCATATTTTTTGGGGTGTATAAAAAACATTTATTATTTTAAAAATCACATCCAATTGAAAAAAAGAAACACAGAGTCATAAAATAAAAGAAGAGGAACACAGGCTCTGCACTTCACTGAAACATTTTGAAAAATAAAATGAGCAACCATTGCTTTACAGCAAAAATATTATGTCATCAACAGGGTAGGAAAATAAGCAATTGCCTTTTAAAAGGCCATAGACGTACTAGCACAGTGGTTGTGAGAATAGATGTTTGAGCCTAACTGTTTGGTTTCAAAAGCTGACTTTTCCACAGAGTTCTTCATGTAATATTGGTCAGGTTGCTTCATTTTCCTTATCTGTTAAATGGTGATACTCATGGTACCTACTTTATCTTGTTATTATGGCACTTTGAGGAGTTAATAATGAGAAGTACATAGAATAATGGTGTTTGATAAGATTAAGGTATTGTTACTATTCTTCAATTTCTAATATTTCAAAAGAAATACTGACTTGCACTGAAGAATAATTGACTTCATTCTTCAAAGTTTCATTAAATAATAATAAATAGTTGATTCCTTTTGCAGTTGAGAAACCAAATTCAGTCAATCTCTTAGAATATTACCATGAATTGTTTCTGAATTAAAACTCATCCCAAACAAATGAGGAGATACTTTTCTGTGATTTATGCTATAGTTTGGAAGAAGGATACTGTTGTACCAGGAGTTGAAAACTGCACTCAGAAAGTCTATTCATGCTGACTGCAAATACTACCAGTGGGAGGAAAATCGAGTGTGTCCAATTTCATCACTGATAAGTCTAGAATGATAACAGATCTGCTTTGAGGGCAAGGTCTAGGAATGCTCTTCTTATATGCAGAATGTTTTTGTTTAATTTCATGCTCTACAGTTTGAGAGTCATTTCTTATAAAATTTATAATAACTGATGAGGCAGCCAGTGTCCTGCCCTAGAAATTTCTATCTTATTTTATAAGGTAAAACTAAAGTTTCCTTTCAAGTTAAATAAGGATTATAATCTTCTTTGTGCAAGGAAAAAAAAAAGAGTGTTCCTACTAGATCACCTTTGGTAAGATTTGTGATTGTTTATCCCACAAAATATTTAAGTTTTGAAATGATTTCCTTTCTCCTGCAGGAGAGTATAAACTTTTCCCCTGTGACTATTTGTTTCTCTTCAAAATATATTAGCCCATATTTATCACAGTCATGGTCTCTATGTCAACGAGAGAAGATGCCATGTATCTCCTAATTTAGCAACACTTTTTGTTCAGGTTTCCAGATAAAGCACAATACAAGTTTTAAATATAAAGGGAACAGGCTGTTTCCCACAAAGCACACTGGTGTTCATAGGATGAGAAACTGGCCCCCCGTAGTGTTTGATAAGAAAGGAGTTCCTAGCATAAAGATATTTTTAGCACATCTAATAAAACATCAGTTCCATCTGCATTTCCTTAACATGTTGTGCTAAATTCTCCCTCCAACATTCCAGGATTAGTTTATTATTCAAAGGGACAGGGAAAAGTCACTTTAGATTTTTCTGTCACCATAGGAGAAAATGAAAATCTGTTATTATTATATTAACATATGTTTCTTTTTATTTATCAATACACAACAGCATTTGGGTCTCTACTAAAAATTATCACACACTTTAAATGATAAACTGAGCCTCTTGAAATTTTTTAGTTATTTTCAGACTATAACATCAATATGTTTAAATCAAATATTAATTTCTGTCTCTGTTTCAAACATGACTCCTAATAGCTGAAAAAATAGAAGTTTGTGTTTACTGTTCTACATCTCTTTTCCTAAGTAATTAACTAACAAATTAGCTGTCAACTTCTTTATTCACTGAGATCTTAGTTAAAAGAGTATGTGTGTGTGTATGTGTATGTGTGTATGTACATATACACGTACACACATATACATACTATTATATACTATATATAATAGTATATATATATACACACACACATACATGCACAGAGAGAGAACGTTAAAACATAATGAAAAGTGGTATTTCAAAAGATCTGTTAAGCAAAATCTTGATCAAAATATAAGCTGGTTGCCAACATACAGAAAGGTTTATTATACTATAATTGGTTTTGAACATGGTTTGTAATATCTCTCCCTCTTCCATGCGTGTAATTTTGATTTATTACCAGGTTGATAATCACCTGGCCAGAATTAGATTTCTTATTCATATAAAGGTAAATATCAAATTTACATATCAGTAATGCAAATGGGAAAAATTATTTGGAGTAATTTCTTTTCATTGGAACTATTTGTATCACTGCTCAATAAATCTATTATTTGATTTTATTTCTAGGGCATTATTAAAGAGATTTGTCAGAAAAAATACGTTTATATATGTGTTTACATATGTATACACACTATATAATAAAATAGAAATTGGAGATATATATGCATGTGTATATGAGTGTATGTGTGTGATGGTATATAGGACTACATTACAGAATATTTTTCTAAAGTTAGGAATTTAAAGGGTGAATATCATACTAGGCCACATTTCTGAGTTGTAAAAAAAAATCACTGAATTTTACAGATTTGAGGTTTTAAGCTTAAAATTTTAGTTGCATTTTTAAAAACTCGAAAGCAGTTGACAAACTTGTTTCAAAAAGAAGAGTTAATATTGCAAAAGTGAAATTACTCATAAAGCTAAATCTAGACAAGACAGAAATAAAATTTTAAAAATTTAAAATCCAAGTTTATTTTAAAAGCACATATGTTTTGCATTAGAAGGTGTAGCCCTACCAATCATCTTTTCCTCTAAAATATTCAGAGTACATTTTTAGAACATTGTAGAAACACTTAAATGCCAGTGGTTCATTATTTTAAAAGTATTGCCTCTTTTAACAAATGCAAGACTAATGTTGAAATATAGCTTTTATTCTGTTTTTCAGGCTTCAAACATAAAGTCAATTTTATGGTTTATAAACTAATAGGAGACATAGTGACTTCTTTTATTGCTAGCAAGATTTTAAATGTTCTTTTTGGGAGGTATAGTGACTATTATTATTATTTTTTTTCTGCTTGAGAAATGTTACCTTCTGAGAAAAAAGCAAGGCACTTTTTCTACTGTTGTGATTCCTTAAAATAGTTTTTTTCCCTTTTGTTTTGTTTATAATACCCTTCCCAGTTCCCTTGGTCATCTGAGCATGGCTGATAACTTCACGTCTCTTTTTTTGATTCATGAATAGAGAATTCTAACTTTACGTTAAAATGAAGAACATATTTAGTTCTCAAGAATAAGCTCATCCTGGGAATATATTGACACCTTGGCAGATGTATTAAACCAGAAAAAGAACATAGGAGGGACGTGGCCCTCCTTGTGAACAACACTCTCATGGTTGAGTCCTTGCTGAGGGTTAGGAAAACATCCTGGTATGTACATTTGAAGCTTATTGGTTTCCTGAGCTAAGATTAGGGATTAGGACAAGAGGTGTGGCTGGAATATCTTCCTGAAGATTGTGATTCTGGGACTCAGAGGAGTCAAGACCAAGGTTCCCACAGCAGAGCCAGAAAAATAAATAAATAATAATTAGTCCTACACCTCTGACATTTGACTACCCCCTTGGGTATTGTATCTTGGTCCTAATATATTTTGTTTTCCTAGTTTAGGCTGGAACTGTGTAGAGCATTGAGCAAATATTTTGTTCTTACCAAATACATATGTTTTTTTGGACTGTACAAATACTAAATAATAATAACCATATTCTTTATTTTTTGAGATGGAATTTCGCTCTTGTTGCCCAGGCTGGAGTGCAATGGCACCATCTCGGCTCACTATAACCTCCACCTCCCAGGTTCAAGCAACTCTCCTGCCTAATCCTCCCAAGTAGCTGGGATTACAGGCATGCGCCACCATGCCTGACTAATTTTGTAGTTTTAGCAGAGACAGAGTTTCTCCGTGTTGGTCAGGCTGGTCTCAAACTCCCGACCTCAGGTGATCCGCCTGCCTTGGCCTCCCAAAGTGCTGGGATTACAGGCATGAGTCACCATGCCCGGCATGTAGCCCACCAAAGAGGTGTTGAGCCTCTCTCTTGTTAGATAACCTATCAGGCAATATTTTCTTATAAATTACTTCAATAACGATTACTGTTGAATCATTAACTTTGTACATTTTTTCCAGATGAGGATTTGTGCTGAAGCTTCATTTAACTAAACCATTTTGGGTAGCTTGTTATCACAAAAGAGTCAGGACAGGCTTAAAATCAGTCAGAAGTTTACCTATTCAATTCTATAAAACAAAACAGGTACCTATGACATGCTAGGCTGGATAGCAGCTGCTGGAAGGTTTAGAAATGTATTGCAGTCTCTTATTTATTTCTGTCTTGAATTCCAACTTATTTCAAACACAAAAATAGCCACACTGTTGAAGACAGTATGATGGAGACTTTGAAATCAGATAGATCTGTCCCAAGTCCATGACTACCAGTCATGCAACCTCAGACCATCATCCAGTCAGAGTCTGGACTCCTGTAAATGAGCGTGGTCACCACTCACTCACAGGCTGCAGGGTTGTGACACATGCCAACACACAGCAGGGGACACGGGCTAAACATCCGGAAAATGGAAAATGCTCTTATTCTCAAGGCCAGGCCAATGTCTACATTCCAAAATACTAGCATGTTAACCTACCTATACATTTCAAATTGCAAAAGAATTCATTGCTTCTTAAAAATATAGTTGACATTCTAAGCAGAGCTGAGTGTTGACTAAAATA
Source organism: Chlorocebus sabaeus (assembly GCF_047675955.1). Lineage (NCBI taxonomy): Eukaryota > Metazoa > Chordata > Mammalia > Primates > Cercopithecidae > Chlorocebus > Chlorocebus sabaeus. The sequence continues at coordinate 60,129,204 of NC_132906.1, forward strand.
AACTAGGCTAGTAGTTATCATAGAAATGTTGATAAGATTACCTGGTATTCATTATACTTAAGAGCAAGACTGGTCCTAGGTAGAAATGAGAAACTACTTCAGTCTGTTTTTCCCACCTTCCTACCTCCCATTCATCTTCCTTTCATCATTCACACACTTACTGCCCAGAAGCTTCTTTCGCTGCCTTGACATTGTTAGGTGGCCTATTTCAGTAAAAAACAGTCTCTCTGAAGTGTTGGCTGGTACTGTTTGAACCTCTGTTAGCTCACTAGATGCTCTGCATTTTAATAGGGGTCTCTTGAATGCACAGGAGTTTTATGGTTTTTTCTTTCTTTCTTTTTTTTTTTTTTTTTTTTTTTTTTTTGAGACAGAGTCTCACTCTGTCACCAAGGCTGGAGTGCAGTGGGGCAATCTCACCTCACTGCAACCTCTGCCTCCCGGGTTCAAGCGATTCTCCTTCTCAGGGTCCCAAGTCGCTGGGATTACAGGCGCCCACCACCATGCCTGGCTAATTTTGTGTTTTGGGTAGAGATGGGATTTCACCATGTTGGCCAGGCTGGTCTTGAACTCCTGAACTCAGGTGATCCACCTACCTTGGCCTCTCAAAGTGCTGGGATTACAGGCGTGAGCCAACATGCCCAGCCCATACAGGAGTTTTAAACCCAGGAGAATTGTGCTGTCTTGTGAGGCAGACTGTCTTCTCTGTAGCTACTCTCTCTCAGAAAGTTCATCGATTCTTACAACATTAACTTTCATTTTTATTGTTACTGTCCTTAAAAATATAGGTCAAAGATGTCTGTCTCTTTCTCCCAAGTTTTGGTCCTACAATTTCTTAATGGACATTTCAGTTCAACAGATATTTGTGAGGCATCTCTTATTACATGTGAGACTAGGATCAATACTTTAAATGTATTTAAAATAGACACCATGTTTATATACCTGCCAAGAAATCTTTTTGTTCTCTTCTCCATAATCAATCTGTACTATGATTTGTCACCAAGTCCTATCAATTCTTCTTTTAAAGAATTGCCATCACCTTATACTTGGAAGATACATTAACTAGTTATCTTAAAAACAAGGATTATAAATCATTCCACTATGAAGACACATGCACACATCTTTACTGCAGCACTATTCACAATAGCAAAGACATGGAACCAACCCACATGCCCATCAATAATAGATTGGATAAAGAAAATGTGGAACATATACACCATGGAATACTATGCAGCCGTAAAAAAGAATGAGTTCATGTCTTTTGCAGGGACATGGATGAGCTGGAAACCATCATTCTCAGCAAACTAACCCAGGAGCAGAAAACCAAACACCACATGTTCTCGCTCATAAGTGGGAGTTGAACAATGAGGACCCTTGGACGCAGTGAGGGGAACATCCTATAGTGGGGCATGTAGGGGGTTGGGGGCAAAGGGAGAGAGAGCATTAGGACAAATACCTAATGCATGAGCGGCTTAAAACCTAGATGACGGGTTGATAGGTGCAGCAAACCACCATGGCACATGTATCCCAGAACATAAAGTATAATAAATAAAAACAAACAAACAAAAAAACAAGAATCTTCCAGCTCCCATGTGATCCCTGCGGCAAGTGCGAACTGATCCGCTTCCCTTCACCTCCTTACTTCACGTCAGCAGCACTGGGCTCTGCCACTTTATAGCTCTGTGACTTTGAACAACGCATTAACTTTAACCTTGGTTTATTTATCCACGAAAGATAATGAAAAATACCTACCCTGCCTTCCTTACAGGATTATTGTAATGATTAGTCAAAATGGTGCATAGGAAATCATTTTATGTATTAAATATTTATATCACACTGTTAGGCATAGTATTCTTGTTTTCTACCTCATCTTGACGTGGTGAGACAGACTTGAGTTCAAATCTTGAATCCTCCACATATTAGTCACGTGAATATTAGGTTACTTAACCTCTCAGAACCGCTACATTCTCATTTGTGAAATGGAGATGTGCACCTCCATGGAGCTTGGTGTATGGATTAGTTGGAGAAAACATTGGTGAAGTACCAAGGACTGTGCCTAGTGCCAACTTGCATGCCATAATGCTAGTTTTTTCTTTGTGTTCTAGTTGGTTCAATGTTTTTTTCTTTACCAGTCTTTCTTAGTCTTACCTGTATGATTTTATCTCTATTTTTCTGGACCAACTTTGTGTTTTCTAGGCAGATTGATGGGTGTGTGCATTTTCTGTGGCTGCTATAACAAATTACCACAAACTTAATGGCTTAAACCAATGCAAATATATTTTCTTACAGTTCTGAAAGTCAGAAGTTCAAAATCAGTAACACTAAGGTGTCTGTTTCTTCTAGAGGCTCGGGGAAACCCATTTCCTTGCCTTTTCTAGCTTCTAGGGGCTGCCCGCATTCCTCAGATATTGGCCCCTTCCTCACCATACTCCAATCTTAAGCTTTTGTCATCACATCTACTACTCACTCTGATCTCCTATTTCCTTTTAAATGATCCTTGTGATTATATTATTAGGATCATCTGGATAACCCAGGATACTGTACCCATCTCATGATCCTTAAGCACATCTATCAAGTCTATTTTGCTATATAAGGTAAAATTCACAGGTTGTGGAATTAGGATATGGGCATCTTTTGGGGACTGTTATTCAGTATACCATAGTCAGTTACCTGAAATTCCCACAGACTTATTATGGTCATGGTTACATTTTACCCTTTACCTACTTACATTCTCCTTCCTCAAATTTTTCCTTTTTTTTTTTTTTTTTTTTTTTTTTGTCTAAATTCTACTCAATCTCTTTGAGACATACTATTAAGTTTGTAGATCTCCATCTGTTGAAGTTGGAATATAGATCAATGCTTAGTTATGTGTTTTTCCCTAATGTTTACTATATCTTACTAAACTTCAATTTCTCTCATTCAGGAACATATCTTTTTGTTTATTTTTAAGTCACACAACATACTTTCATTTATACATTCGTTCACCAAGGTGCTCTCAAGCATCTACTAAAAGCCAGGCCTTATATTCAGTGCAGGAGATACAAAGCTCAGTGAGCATAGCACAGTCCTCATCTTTTGAGAACTCATCAAGTGGTGGAAGTGTGGTAGAGACAGTAAAGCTCATATTCCCCCAAAGTTCCCAGCTTCCTTACCAGTGGGGAGGCTAATATGATATGATCTGGTCATGAAATGGGGGCAATATTAATATTGTGCCTTCTCTGGGATGAAGCAGTGAAACACTTACATGTAGCTCTTTGGTTGCTCTTTGCCACTGGGAGCAGCTACAAGATGGTGGAACTTCCAACAGCCTGAGGTTCTGAGAGACCATGTGCAACAAAGCCTCTGCAAATTCATGTGGGACATGGAAACATGAAAGAAGAAAAGTTTTGCTGTGGCAAGTCACATGAAATTTAGGAGTTATTTACTACCCCCTGGTCAATCCTACTCAATACCGAAAAAGAAATCTGGGATCCTGTATCATAGGCATAGCATGATAGCATATACTAATGTTTTGAAGTAGAAAACTGTTCCAAACGAGAACAGAGGAAGTACTTGAGTTGATTCTTAAAGGACAACAAGAAGGTTTGAGGTGGATGAGGTGTGAGAACAAGCATTTTTCCAAATAGCGAATAGCACATACAAAGACTTGGAAGCCTAGAGAGAATTCAGATGGCAGGGAAGGAGTACAATTTCTGTGTGGGAAGTGGGGAAACTGAGGCCAGAGCTAGAGGTGAGAGGGCATTGGATGCCATTCTAAGACATTTTATTTTCATTCTATAAGCTAGAGTTTCTTAAAAATTTTTTTTTAAATTTTGTTCATTTGTTTTTGTTTAAAATAGTAATACAAGTATATTATGTAAAATTAGAAAGACATTGGAAAGCAAATGAAGAAAATAAAATAATCACTAATATTATCACATTGAGAAATAACTGTTAATGCTCCTTTCATTTTTTCTTCTAAATATGTGCATGTACAGATTTGATTGTTTCTCTTTAAAATTGAGATTATGTTTTATGAGAATTATTTTGTTTGTTTAACCTTTCCGATTAAAAGTCTTCAAAAAGAATTATCAGTTTGGGATGATAAAATTTCAATGACCAAAAGATAAATCGTAATTCATTTAGCTATTTGGCATTTAGGAAATATGCATTGTTATGGAGATTATCTGTTTAAGCAGACTTTAAAATAAGCAGTTTAATTGTGGAATAATGTATATGGAAGAAATGTTATCTACTTGAAGTGTAAATTTGAGGGGTTTTGACAAATGTGCTTGTCATGTAACTACCACCATCATCCAGATTAGAGCATTTCTGTCGCCACAAAAAAGCGTCCTTGTATCCCTCTGCAGTCAATTCCTTTTAGACCTCTCCAGCCTCTGGAAAGCCCTGACATGCATTCAGTCAGTAGAGCACTTCTTGGCTTCAATTTCAGATAAATGAATTCATCCTGTAGTCTTTTATGTTTGGGCTTTTTCACTTAGTATAATATTTTGAAAATTCATCCTTGTTGTTTATCTATTAATTATTTGAAGAAAGATCAACTTGCCTCTAGTTTTTGGCTAATAAATATATTATGAACATTCAGGTACAAGTTTTTTTGTGGCCGTATCTTTACATTTTTCTTGTGTACCCAGGCAGGATGATTCCTCAGTGTTTTAAGTGTATCTTTAACTCCATAAGAAACGTCCAGACTGTTCCAACCAACAGTGTGTGAGACTTCCTCATGTTTTATATCCTCACCAAATCTTGTTATTCCTGATCTTTTTAATTTTAGCCATTCTAGTGGTTATGGAGTGGTATCTTACTGCGGCTTTAATGGGCATTTGTAAAATGACTAATGAAACTAGAACATCTTTTTATGTGCTTATCTGTCTTGTGTATGCCTTCTTTCAAATTTTGATGATTGTTTATTGTGTTGTTTCTTCTCATTGACATGTTAAAGGTTTGCATATATTTGATACAAATACTTTATTATGTATATGTTTATACATAATTATTTTATATATGTTCACAATTATTTTATACTTTTATAATATTAATTTATATCTATATTTTATATATGTGTTTACCTATATATATCTTACATATACAAAATGTTATTATATACATATTTTATATATTACTAAGGCCAAGAACCAGGAGTGCTGATGTCCTATATAATTATATATAAACATATATGTAATAAGGCAGTACAGAATACTTGTTATATATATAGAACAATATATTTATATAAACATATGTATATTGCTCTGTGCACGTGCAGATTTGATTGTTTTTCCTAAAAATTGGGGTTATGTTGTATGAGAATTACTTAACTGCTTAGGAAAACCATTAACAAGCATAAATTCTAACTACTTGTCACCTAAAGCATATAACTTACATCACCTATTTGAGAAGCAGCTCATTGTCAAGTAAAATATCATGAGTTAATATGATTTCTATTCGATGACTTGTATGTGATCCATTATTTGCTGTCTCTTCCCAATGCAAATTAATTTTCGTGGCATATCTTTCCCAATCTGCAATTGTGTGGGCCTCTTTTACCTTCCTGTATTACAAGTGCTCTGGGGAATGAATGCCATACTCATGACATGCTTAATATGACACCTATACATTTAATTTTGTGAGTGCCATGTAATACACACTTCTTAATTTGATTAAACTCTGTCAAGCCATTTTTTGTATACTGGAGTAATAGATAACTACAAAGACAAAAAACACTATTTTATTCACTTAAATCTTCTTTTCTTCCTGTTTCCAAACTCATTGATAATTATCTTCCCCTACTTTGCCTTACTATCCCTTTTTTTTTTGTTTTGTGACTTCTTGCATTAAAACTTATTAACTTCTTCAGTTTTAATCATGAAAATATATAAAATTATACATGTAATTAGTTTTTAGTTTTATTTTGCATTGTGGTGAAAGAAGACATCATATTTTCTTGTTTGTGATATTAAAGTAGCAGTTTCTCACTGCATCAACCAATGTGCAAAATAACCAGCTAGCATCATGATGACTGGATCAAATTCATACATAACGATATTAACCTTAAATGTAAACAGGCTAAATGCCCCAATTAAAAGACACAGACTGGCAAATTGGATAAAGAGTCAAGACCCAACAGTGTACTGTCTTCAAGAGACCCATATCACGTGCAAAGACACACAAAGGCTCAAAATAAAGGGATGGAGGAATATTTAACAAGCAAATGAAAAGAAAAGAAAAGGGATGGCAATCCTAGTCTTTGATAAAACAGACTTTAAACCAACAAAGATCAAAAAAGACAAAGTAGGAGATTACATAATGGTAAAAGGATCAATGCAACAAGAAGAGCTAACTATCCTAAATATATATGCAATCAATACAGGAGCACTCAGATTCATAAACAAGTTCTTAGAGACATACAAAGAGACTTCGACTCCCACACAGTAATAGTGGGAGACTTTAACACCCCACTGTCAATATTAGATCAAGGGGACAAAATTAACAAGGACATTCAGAATTTCAACTCAGCTCTGGACCAAGCAGACCTGATAGACATCTACAGAACTCTCCACCACAAATTAACAGAACATACATTCTTCTCAGCACCACATAGCACTTATTCTAAAATTGACCACATAATTTGAAGTAAAACACTTCCCAGCAAATGCAAAAGAATGGAAATCATAACAAACAGTCTCTCAGACCACAATGTAATAAGATTAGAACTCAGGATTAAGAAACTCATTCAAAACTGCACAGATACAAAACCAATGAGAACAAAGAGAAAATGTACCAGAATCTCTGGGACACAACTGAAGCAATGTTAATAGGGAAATTTATATCACTAGATGTTCACATCACAAAGTGGGAAAGATCTGAAATGAACACCCTAACACCACAATTAAAAGAAATTGAGAAGCAAGAGCAAACAAATTCAAAAGCTAGCAGAAGACAAGAAATAACTAAGACCAGAGCAGAACTGAAGGAGATAGAGACACGAAAAACCCTTCAAAAGTTCAATGAATTCAGGAGCTGGTTTTTTGAAAAGATTAACAAAATAGGTAGACTACTAACCAGACTAATAAAGAAGAAAAGAGAGAAGAATCAAAACGACACAATAAAAAATGATAAAGGGAGATTACCACTGATCCCACAGAAACACAAATTGCCATCAAAGAATAATATAAACACCTCTATACAAATCAACTGGAAAATCTAGAAGAAATGGATACATTCCTGGACACATACACCCTTCCAAGACTAAACAAGTAAGAAGTCAAATACCTGAATAGACCAATAACAAGGTCTGAAATTGAGGCAGTAATCAATAGCCCACCAACCAAAAAATGCCCAGGACCAGACAAATTCACAGCCAAACAACGAAGAACTGCTACCATTCCTTATGAAACTATTCCAAACAATAGGAAAAGAGAGACTCCTCCCTAACTCATTTTATGAGGCCAGCATCACCCTGATTCCAAAACCTGGCAGAGACACAACAGAAAAAGCAAATTTCAGCCCAGTATTCCTGATGAATATCAATGTGAACATCTGCAATAAACTACTGGCAAACTGAATCCAGCAGCACATCAAAAAGTTTATCCACCATGATTAAGTCAGATTCATCCCTGGAATGCAAGTCTGGTTCAACATACACAAATCAATAAATGTAATCCACCACATAAACAGAACCAATGACAAAAACTACATAATTATCTCAGTAGATGCAGAAAAAGTCAACACCCCTTCATGCTAAAAACTCTCAATAAACTAAGTATTGATGGAACATATCTCAAAATAATAAGAGCTATTTATGACAAACCCATAGCCAATATCACTAAATGGGCAAAAGCTGGAAGCATTCCCTTTGAAAACTGGCACAAGACAAGGATGCCCTTTCTCACCACTCCTATTCAACATTGTACTGGAAGTTCTGGCCAGGGCAATAAGGCAAGAGAAAGAAATAAAGAGTATTCAAATAGGAAGAGAGGAAGTCAAATTGTCTCTGTTTGCAGATGATATAATTGTATATTTAGAAAACCCCATTATCTAAGCCCCAAAATGCTTAAGCTGATAAGCAACTTCAGCAAAGTCTCAGGATACAAAATCAATGTGCAAAAATCACAAGCATTCCTATACACCAACAATAGACAAGCAGAGATCCAAATCATGAATGAACTCCCATTCACAATTGCTACAAAAAGAATAAAATACCTAGGAATATAACTTACATGGGATGTGAAGGACCTGTTTAAGGAGAACTACAAACCACTGCTCAAGGGAATAAGAGAGGACACTAAAAAAATGGCAAAACATTCCATGCTCATGGATAGAAAGAAGGAATATTGTGAAAATGGCCATACTGCCCAAATTAATTCATAGATTCAATGCTATTCACATCAAGCTACCATCGACTTTCTTCACAGAATTAGAAAAAGCTACTTTCAATTTCATATGGAACCAAAAAAAGAGCCCATATAGCCAATACAATCTTAAGCAAAAAGAATGAAGCTGAAGTCATCCTGCTACCTGACTTCAAACTATACTACAAGGCTACAGTAACCAAAACAGCATGGTACTGGTACCAAAACAGATATATAGACCAATGGAACAGACAGAGGCCTCAGAAATAACACCACACATCTACAACCATCTGATCTTTGACAAACCTGACAAAAACAAGCAATGGGGAAAGGATTCTCTATTTAATAAATGGTGCTGGGAAAACTGGCTAGCCATATGCAGAAAACAGAAACTGCCCCCCTTCCCTACACCTTGTACAAAAATTAACTCAAGATAGATTAAAGACTTAAACATAAAACCTACAACCATAACAATGCTAGGAGAAAACCTAGGCAATACCATTCAAGACACAGGCATGGGCAAAGACTTCATGACTAAAACACCAAAAGCAATGGCAACAAAAGCCAAAATTGACAAATGGGATCTAATTAAACTAAAGAGCTTCTACACAGCAAAATAAACTATCATCAGAGAGAACAGGCAACCTACAGAATGGGAGAAAAATTTTTGCAATCTACTCATCTGACAAAGGGCTAGTATGCAGACTCTACAAGGAACTTAAGCAAATTTACAAGAAAAAAACAACCCCATCAAAAAGTGGGTGAAATATATGAACAGACACTTCTCAAACAACATATTTATGTGGCCAACAAACATATGAAAAAAAGCTCATCATCACTGGTTATTAGAGAAATGCAAATCAAAACCACAAGGAGATACCATCTCACGCCAGTTAGAATGGTGATCATTATAAAGTCAGGAAACAACAGATGCTGGCAAGGATGTGGAGAAAGAGGAATACTTTTACATTGTTGTTGGGAGTGCAAATTAGTTCAACCATTGTGGAAGACAGTGTGGCAATTCCTCAAGGATCTAGAACCAGAAATACCATTTGACACAGCAATCCCATTACTGAGTATATACCCAAAGGATTATAAACCATTCTATTATAAAGACACATGCACACATATGTTTACTGCAGTACTATTTACAATAGCAAAGACTTGGAACCAACCCTAATGCCCATCAATGATAGACTGGATAAAGAAAATGTGGAACATATACACCATGGAATACTATGTAGCCATAAAAAGTAATGAGTTCATGTCCTTTGCAGGGACATGGATGAAGCTGGAAATCAACATTCTCAGCAAACTAACACAGCAACAGAAAACCAAAAGCTGCATGTTCTCACTCATAAATGGGAGTTGAACAATGAGAACACATAGACGTAGGGAGGGGAATATCACACACCAGGGCCTGTTAGGGGGTGGAGGACAAGGGGAGGGAGAGCATTAGGACAAATACCTGATACATGTGGGGTTTAAAATCTAGATGATGTGTTGATAGGTGCAGCAACCACCATGGCACATGTGTACCTATGTAACAAACCTGCACTTTCTCCACATGTATCCCAGAACTTAAAGTAATACAAAAAATTTTTTAAAGAAGCAGTTTCTTGATGGTTTTATTGTGAACTTAATAAATATAATGTTTGACAATATTCAAATGGCACAAAAAATGGTGAATTTCTAAATATTTGTAAGATCCAAATTTCCACATAGATATGTCTAGTAGTCAGAGTTCTCAAGAAAAACAGAATCATTAGAATACATATAAATATATGTAGAAGAGGTTACTTATTGTAAGAATTGAGTATTGTGGTTATGAAAGCTTGGAGGTCCCACAGACTGCTGTCTGCAAGCGGTAGAACCAGGAAAGCCAGGCATGTGATTCAGTCATATTCTGAAGGTCTGAGAATGGAGGGTGAGGAGAAGGGAGGCAATGGTTGTGTAAACCTGTACTAAGTCCAAGAACCAGGAGTGCTGCTGTCGTAGAGCAGCAAAAGATAAATGTCTCAGCTCAGACAGAGAGTAAATTTGCCCTTTCTCCACTTTTTGTTCTACTCAGCCCCTCAAAAGATTTGGTGATGTCTGCACATATTGGGGAGGGTCATTTGTTTTACTGAGTTCACCAATTCAAATGCAGCTTCCTGTCATCATTCACACACTGCCAAGAAGCTTCTTTTCTCTGCCTTGACATTGTTAGGTGGCCTATTTCAGTAAAAAGCAAAGTCTCTCTGAGATGTTGGCTGGTACTGTTTAAGCCCCTGTTAGCTCACTAGATGCTCTGCATTTTGATAGGGGTCTCTTGAACACACAGTTTTATGGGTTTGTTTTGTTTTGTTTTGTTTTTAGAGATGGGATCTGGCTCTGTCACCCAGGCTGGAGTGCAGTGGTGCAATCTTGGCTCACTGCAACCTCTGCCTCCTGGATTCAAGTGATTCTCCTGCCTCAGCCTCCCGAGTAGCTGGAATTACAGGCACCTGCCACCATGCCTGGCTAATTTTGTATTCTGGGTAGAGATGGGGTTTCACCATGGTGGCCAGGTTGGTCTTGAACTCCTGACCTCAGGTGACCCACCCACCTTGGCCTCCCAAAGTGCTGGGATTACAGGTGTGAACCACCATGCCTGGCCCACAAAGGAGTTTTAAACTCAGGAGAATTGTGCTATCTTGTGAGGCAGCCCGTTGTCTTCTCTGTAGCTACTCTCAGAAAGTTCATCGATTCTTAATACATTAACTTCCATTTTTATTGTTATTATCCTTAAAAATGTAGCTCAAAGCTATCTGTCTCTTTCTCCCAAGTTTTGGTCCTACAATTTCTTTTTTTTTTTTAAGACGGAGTCTCGCTCTGTCGCCCAGGCTGGAGTGCAGTGGCGCCATCTCAGCTCACTACAAGCTCCGCCTCCCAGGTTCACGCCATTCTCCTGCCTCAGCCTCCCGAGTAGCTGGGACTACAGGTGCCCGACACCACGCCCGGCTAATGTTTTTGTATTTTTTAGTAGAGACGGGGTTTCACCGTGTTAGCCAGGATGGTCTCGATCTCCTGACCTTGTGATCCGCCCATCTCGGCCTCCCAAAGTGCTGGGATTACAGGCTTGAGCCACCACGCCCGGCCGGTCCTACAATTTCTTAGTGGACATTTCAGTTCGACAGATATTTGTGAGGCATCTCTTATTACACGTGAGACTAGGATCAATACTTTAAATATATTTAAAATAGACACCATGTTTATGTACCTGCCAAGAAATCTTTTTGTTCTCTTCTCCGTAATTTGTACTACAATTTGTCACCAAATCTTATCAATTCTTCTTTTAAAGAATTACCATCACCTTACACTTAGAATATACATTAACTAGTTATCTTAAAAACAAGGATTATAAATCATTCTACTATAAAGACATGCACACACATCTTTACTGCAGCACTATTCACAATAGCAAAGACATGGAACCAACCCACATGCCCATCAATAATAGACTAGATAAAGAAAATGTGGAACATATACACCATGGAATACTATGCAGCCATAAAAAAGAATGAGTTCATGTCTTTTGCAGGGACATGGATGAAGCTGGAAACCATCATTCTCAGCAAACTAACCCAGGAGCAGAAAACCAAACACCACATGTTCTTGCTCATAAGTGGGAGGTGAACAATGAGAACATATGGATACAGGGAGGGGAACATCACACACCAGGGTCTGTAAACGGTTAGGGGGCAAGGGGAGAGAGAGCATTAGGACAAATACCTGATGCATGAGTGGCTTAAAATCTAGATGATGTGTTGATAGGTGCAGCAACCACCATGGCACATGTGTACCTATGTAGCAAACCTGCACCTTCTCCACCTGTATCCCGAACTTAAAGTAATATTAAAAAAATTTAAAAAGAAGCAGTTTCTTGGTAGTTTTATTGTGAACTTAATAAATATAATGTTTGACAATATTCAAATGGCACAAAAAAATGGTGAATTTCTAAATATTTGTAAGATCCAAATTTCCACATAGATATGTCTATTAGAGTTCTCAAGAAAAACAGAATCATTAGAATACATATAAATATATGTAGAAGGGATGGCTTATTGTAAAAATTGAGTATTGTGGTTATGAAAACTGGGAGGTCCCACAGACTGCTGTCTGCAAGCGGTAGAACCAGGAAAGCCAGGCATGTGATTCAGTCATATTCTGAAGGTCTGAGATCGGGGGTGAGGAGAAGGGAGGCAATGGTTGTGTAAACTTGTACTAAGTCCAAGAACCAGGAGTGCTGATGTCGTAGAGCAGCAGAAGATAAATGTCTTAGCTCAGACAGAGAGTAAATTTGCCCTTTCTCCACTTTTTGTTCTACTCAGGCCCTCAAAATATTTAGTGATGCCTGCCCATATTGTGATTACCCTCACAGATACAGCAGGAAATAATGTTTTGCCAGCTATCTGGGCATCTCTTAGCACAGTCAAGTTGATGCAGAAAACTAGCCATCACAGGATGTTTCTATTAACAGAATTGAATATTAAATTAGAACATAAAAACTAAAATAAATACCAATTTAAATTCTTATTTGGTTATTTAAGCACTCTATTCAATTTAAGTATTTTAATAACTTTAATTGAAACTTAAAATATGTAGAAAAAAGTATGTAAATAGTACACATTTTAAGAATGATCACAAATAGAACACAACAATGTAAACTTTTCCAGGTCAATAAATTGCCCCCTATGTCTTTTCTATCCACTTGACATGTTGGACACTAAGCATTGTATGCAACTGTTGTTCCTAAATCGTTGTTCAAAATGGGGATTCCCAACTCCCTTCCAGGAGTTACTAATCAGAATCTTGGTGGTAGGTTCCAGCATCTGGGAAATTCTGGAACATCTTATCAAGTGATAGAATTTGGGAACAGATGTTTTTCTTCTTGAATTTTAACTGTTTTGAGTTATCTTAATTATGCATTTTTTATACTGAAGTTACATTTCTTCAAAGGATTTATGGTACTGCTATTGCTCTCTCCTAGTTTGAGACTTATGTTTTGCTACCACTAGAATGCAAATTCATCACACTGTCTCCAAAGTTACCCTCCAAAAAGAGAGTTAAGTTCAATTAATTCCCTCCCCAAATATTGAATGCCAACTGGTGCCTTTAGATAAACCCTAAGTTCCTCAAGCTGGCACTCAAAGCATGTCATTATTTGGGCCCCTTCTGCTTTCATGTATTCCTCCTTTCACCCCTTATTTACCTGTCATTCCTCAAACGCAACCTCCTGAAACCCTCACTTACCACCACCAGGGCCCATCCTATTTCTGATCACCCTTTGCTCAACCACATAATAAAATTTGTCATTTCTCAACAGCAACTCCTTATCCCTTTGCTTATGTTAGTCATTCCACCTGGAATGCCCTTTCCCACTTTTCTTTGTTTATCTCAATTCCACCCATCCTTAAAAGCTTCCCATGCAATACCATCTTTTCCATTCTCCAGTAAGAAATATAATTTCATGTGTATTTGATTTTCTGCTGCCAGAGACTGTCCAGCTTTGAACATTACATCTGCCTTTTACCACAGCTGGGGCTACCTAATCATCCCTTGCAGCCTCAACTCCATCCAAGCTTCTAAGACCTATCTTAGCCTCGTTGAGAAAGAATTTCAGAGTCTGATCTATACTTGTGGAACTCAGGCACTGGTGTTGTAATCCAACATCAGTGTTTGACCCAGCACTGGAAACTAGGTTTTAGCCTTATTCTGGGAAAGTTCATTTCTGTTTATGGAAATTAGACTTCAGACTTGTTAGGAATTTACAGAGTCTTATTGTCTCTCTCTCCCTATAGGATGACCCCTGCTGTTGTCAGGCTCACTCCACCTAAAATGTCCTAGAGGCTCATGCCTAAATCCCACCGCATAGGCTGGGACTCTCATTTGTAAATACCTCGCTATGGCTGATGATTGGTTTCCTGGTACTGGCTTCTTGAAGATTGGATCCCTCAACTATAGCTAGCTGTTGCCAGTCCTGTACCTTCACCCTGGGTTGCTTCTCTGGCTTAAAGCAATGTCCCAGAGCCATATTGAGCATTGTGATATATTTTACAGCATCCCACATATTTTTATAACTTAAGGAAATGCAATTAATGTGACATTAAATGGAAATTATGTGAAAGCTTAAATTTTTTCTGAAGAGTTAAAGCAGTGAGCTGTCTGAAGGCATGTATTCATGCCACAGTTCGGTCAGCAGTTTTTAAAAAGAATACTGTCCTTATTTTACACATTTCTTTCCAAGAGAAAATGTTGAGTACATAAAGAGTTTACAAGAACAAAGCATTTAAAGTTTAATGACTTTTAAATAAATTTTTTATCCCAAAACATTACTAGTCATAAGCACACTTTCAGATTTATATTCTTTTTTTTAAAAAAAATCTGTATTTAACATAGATGAGGCAGGGTATTAGAAAGTTCTACAAATATATTAGGGTTCTGTATTTTTCCATAAGCAGAACCCTTGAAAGAGCATGTGTGGGGTTATGGATTTTGTTTTTTTTTTTTTAATCTGGTTATATTAAATAAATTAGAAAGGCAAATTAAAGATAATACTGTAATATATTGCTAAGTTACCAATTACATGACCATTATTAAGATACTATAACTGAAAAGAGATAATACATGTGATTTTCTCTCTCCCTTTTTTAGTGCCTCACAAGCAAAACTATTCACAATAAAATAAACTTAATATATGCCATGTAATAGTTGGAACCTCTCCTACTCCAGCCAATCCCCAATTATTGCATATACCAAGTACATCCTGTTTTCACACACCTCCCACTAGAGGCAAAAGGAATGTTTTATAGGTAGTAAGCAAAAAGGAGATTTTTCTTCCTCTCCTTTTCTCCCGTCTCCTATTGTTTTATAGTCTGAGTAACCCATGTGATGTAGTCAGTTCCATCTTCACCAGCACAGAGAACCAACGAAGCCCTCAGGGTGATCTGAGCAGCACCCCTTTCCTAGGAAAAGCTTTCTCATTGCCTGCCATGTACTAGATTTCCACCATAAGAGATGGGTTCCTTTAGATAGGGTTACATTTCCAAGAACGACCTATACTAATTACATTTTCAAAATTTTGTTGGTCAGAGTAGACCTTGAGGTCCCAAAATGTGTGTGAGAGAGAAACTTTACATAGGCAGAGAAACAGAACTGAAGCATTAAGGAAAAGATCTAGCTAATATGCCATTGAGAAGGGGTACAGACAGCCAGAAAGAACATACAGAGACTCAGTAGGACAAAAAAAAGTCTTCATTCTTTTCCTTTCCTGTTTTTTTTTTTTTCAGTCTGGCTGAGTGCGTTGCCCTTGGGACCATCCCATCCCTGCAGCACATTCACACTTTTCTTGGCCATGTAGTAGCAACTCAACTCAATTATCTTGCTTTACTCTTTGTCTTTAAACAAATGTCTAGAGAATACAAAGAAAGTCAATTTTATTAATTATGTTACATGGCTTGACATTTTAAATTGTATTTACATAAAAAGAAGTTGGAATTCATAGCTATTCGGGAAAAAAAAAAGTGTGGAGAGGAGGAGAGATCTTAACCAAGCTCACATCAAGATATAACTTGTTTTAAAATTTATAAAAATAGAAAATTACAGTGCATGGCACATATCTTCATATCATCATAATAGCTGATCCTTTTCAGAATATGCTTTCTAAACTTTCATTTGTTTTTAAACACTTTTAGTTTAAAGTATTATCTATTTAAAAATGTAAAAGTCATCCTTGGCTTGTGGGCCATACATAAACAGGCAATGAATCACATATGGCCTGTGGTCTGTTGTTCGCTGACCTTGGTCTTACATAAATGAATTAACTCGATGCCTGGAACATCATGAGTAGTGGCTTATATGACTACCATTATTCCTTAAGGAACTTATGCTCAGGGGAGCAAATCTTAAAAGCTAATTTAGAAGTTGGATAAATTGTGTGTGAAAAAATTATAAAAAGAATTTTTTAAAAATTAGCAATGAAATCTTCTTCCATTCCCCTATTCCCTAAATACTATAAAGAAAAAAATTTTTTTTGTATGAAGACTTTGATGAGGTCTGAGACAGAAACCCCCAACAGTCAGTCTTAAGAAACAATGGATGGCATGCCTTTTAAGGTGGAAAGGAACATCTTACTTTATTTAATTTTTTCACTTGAGGTTTGCAAGCTGCAAGTCAAAGACAAATTGCTCAGGATGATAGAACAAAGCTGAGAGTTGAAGCTAAATTGCTTAGGACAAGAAAAGAGATTACAGAGATTATCTGTTTACTGGACAGATCACTGCAGTTAAGGAGGACAGAAATTTGGTTTAAAATGGGCCTTGCAAAAGAGCAAATATAGTTTAAAGGAAATTAAAAATACATCACAGAGAAAAAATTTTCATTTTTCCACAAACTATATTATTTGTTCGTATTTAGTTAAGCTGGATCTCTTTTAGAACGAAGTTTAGGGAATGTGAGAAGGGTCTGTTTATGGACTTTGGCTAAGCCAAAACCAATCATGGAGGATGGACACCTGTCTGGAATTCATGCAGTTTAGTGAACTGATTGAGAACACAGTTTAAGAGTCAAACAGAGCTGGTTCTAATCTAAAGCTCGGGTTTTTCAAATTAGCAGTATAAGATGGGAAAACGACTTAACTTCTATCGGTGTTGATAGGTTTGTTTGTAAAATAAATAAAAAGTATTGTTTTGCTCTAGGAAGAAAGGAAATTGTACCTTTAAAGCACTTAGACAAAATATGGCAAGGAATACATGCCCTGGAAGGCCTAATTATAGTTGTATGTCTTAATGGAGCCCACTTAAGCCATATTACCTGTGGGAACTACAGATACTGGGCAAGCAGCTCCTCTGGAGGCAAAGGCTAAGGACATGTGGAGGCATCAGAGGTATGAAACCCAGTGTGGCATAAGCCATCAGTGACACACACTCAAGAGCAGACGACAGGAGGCCTGTAGCCCCAGGGTCTGGGGAATAGCTCCAAATAGCCCCATGGATGGAATACCAGGTAAGAGGTCCTGCGTTTAGACTTGCCCAACATTCTAGAAGTAACTGTGATGGCCCACAGCACTTGACTATTGATGTTTTGGGCCAGATACTTCTTTGAGGTAGCAGTTGTCCTACATACTAAAGAATATTTAGCAGCATCCCTGGCTTCTACCCAAACATGTTTTCTCATCAACATAGCCCAATGTCCCCTGGGAAGCAAAACATCCCTGGTTGAGAACCAGTAATATATGAGGACAGTTTTAATTCCCTCTGGTGATCTACAGAAGTAATGGCACAAGGTCAAGGGAGTAGACTTTGTGGAAAACAAAAGGTGCTTTAGTAGCCAGTGAGGAGACAAGCTGGTGAAACATGATTTATTTACATAAGGATGAAAACAACAATGGGTATGTACCCATGTTTAGGGCTCCTTACGGATGTGTGATTTCTGTTCTCAGACATAAAATAGAATAGAATATTTTGAAGTACACACTGGTAGGTGTCAGCTTCTGAATCTAAGAAGTCTAGAGGTCACGCAGAGCCATCTTTGGCTCGTAGCACCATTACACTTCATGTTCCTTTGCTTGAAACTTCCTCCCTGAGGGCCAGTACCCCTACAGCTACCTACAGCTCACTCACCTCATTCCTCTTTCCTTGACCAATTTTCCTGAATCTTTCCTTTCTCAGAACCTATTAGTTCTGGGTCTCCTTCCCTGAAGCTCTAGACTGACTGGATATCACTTCCCTGGGCCCCAGCCTGCTTAGTGGTCTATTGCTTCTTTTGGACTAACATTTCCTGAGGACAAAAGCAATATCTTATTATCTCATGTATTCCTAGGATCTAACATGGTGTCTGGCACGTAGTTGGCAATCACAGGGTATTTGTTGAATAAATCGGTAGTTGTTTTGCAGGAAATAAGCACATCTGGGGTAATCATATTTATATTTTGTTTAAATCTCTATATCTCAACTCAAAAACAAAAAGTCAAATTCCACATGTTCTCAGTTACGCATGGGAACTAAGTCATGTGTACCCATGGATACAGGGTGTATAAAAATGGACATTGGAGACTTGGAATTGTGTGTGTGTTGGGGGGTGAAGGATGAGAAAGGGGGGTGAAGGATGAGAAATTACAACACACACTCCTTGGATGATGGTTACACTAAAAGTCCAGACTTCATTACTGTGCAATATACTCATGAATCAAAACGGCATTTGTACCCTCTAAATGTATACCAAAAAACTCTCTATTTCAGGTGCTACTTAGGAATGAGCACCATTTTATGAATAAAGCACCATTGAAGTCTTTGCTATTCCTTGAAGCCAAAAAAGGTTATATTAGATTTAGAGGTAACCTGGTTAGTGCTAAAGTGCTTCATTCAAGTAATGAAACTAAAACCCACTGTATAATGTGAAAGCTGAGGAGGCCTTACTCCACTTTGAGTAGGAGATTTTTCTGTTCTGTAATTTTCAAAGGCTGTGTTTAGAAACTTTTTTCTCATTTTATTCCATGTTACTTATTGTTCTGCTCTGTGGATTTTTTCATTAGAGGTCTATTTGTGCCTGGTTTACCCTGAGGGAAAGGATGATACAGAACTCTCATCTGTCTCTGTTACTATGTATTATTACTTGGGCAACATCAAGGCAAATGCCATATAAATAAATAAAACACTCTTGAAGCTTCAGTTCTCACTGCTAGGCAGCAAAAAGAGCAAATGTTTAAGTTTTAAGAGATAGACTTAATAAAAAGCTGACATTTTCCCATAGTATGAGAGAAAAAGGATATTTTTCTCAAGCATTTATAATTTGGCGTTGAGGATTAATAAAATGTTATTGAGTCTGGTTTTGTCATCTGTAACAATGGTTATTTGGTTTTATCACAGCCTGGAAGTCTTAGTTCTAGGGCTTAGTGTATATACCCAGCTATTGCATAATAAAATTAATCTGTTGAAAGGAACAGAATATTTTATTAGGTGAGGGTGGCCAAAAGAGATTCATTTTTCATTGCTCTGAAGGCTCATTTCTGGTTAATCTCTTTTTGGTTTCCCCAGTCATATGGAGTGTCAGTAAAACCCAGTCAGAATTACTGTCTTCTGAACTCCATGCGAGAAAACTCCATTACTCCCAGACTCTGTTGGATCTTCCACCAGGTACTCTTCTTGGGGTAGGGTGTGGGAAGTTTCAATTGATGTATATCTTCTGTGCAGCAGATAGCTAACATGTAAATGTAGAGATTGTCAGCACAAAGAGGACAGTGCAATTATTTTAATACCAGTAGAGTAAATCTTCTCTATTTTTTTTCCCAAAAGTAAAAGAATGCTTCCAGTATTCCTTCTGTGAATACTTTGACTTCTTTCCCGGAAGGGTTGATAAATTGAGTGTTCTAGTAAAATAAACATCCTTGATAAGAGAGATTCACTACATTGTCCCTAATGTGATACACAGACTGTCATAGCACTTGCCACATATGGATTGCAAATTTTCACATAATTAAAGTCCTAGAGCTCTAAGGACCCTATTGCGGTCAGATACTATGTGATAGCTGTTTGCCAAAGATGGCCTCTAGTATCCATGCCTTCGCATTGTCCCTCTCATTTTGAAGCTGAGCTGATCTTGTGACTTGCTGTTGCAAGAGAAGGTGGTAGGAGTGATGATATATTTGAATTTCTGAGAGCCAGAGTTTCCACATAAGAAGTTCTGTTGCCCTGAAGGAGAGACCACATGGAGAGACAACATGAAAATACTCTATAGAGAGGTCATATGAAAAGGGGACACCCCGAGGCTATAGGGAGAGAGAAGGAAGCCCAGTTTTCCTAGGATCCCAGCTGATCCCAGCTATCCCTGCTAAGGTGCTAGCTACATGAGTGCATCCATCTTGGACATTCCATCTTGGATATTGAATATGAAGCTCCCATCTGACTGCAGTTGTGTAAGGATTTATGAGCAAGACCAGCAGAAGATGATACAGCTGAGACACAGTCAACCCACAGAATCATCGAAAATAACAGAATAATTGTTGGTTTAGCCACAGGTTTTGTGGATTATTTGTTATGCACTCATAGATAACAAAGGTAGGCACCCTAAAATATGAATAATTTAGTCTAACCTTCTTATATTGTAGGTGAGGAAACTGAAGACCAGATCAATGAACTCATTTGACCAATGTTACAAAGTAATTTAGAAAAAAGTGCTGGAATTTGAACTCTCATATCTGGAGTTTTAATTACATTGTCTGTTAACCTTACTATGCTGCTTAATATATAACTGTGGCCCAGCAATTCCACTTTTGAGAATATATCATTAGGAAATAATGAGAACAAATTGTGTCTCAATATGTTCACCACAGTATGATTTATAATAAACAATTGGAAACAAACTGTAAGTAAAAGTATAGAGGAACAGTGCATTAGTTCATTTTCAAGCTGCAGATAAAGAAAGACTGGGCAATTTACAAAAGAAAGAGGTTTAATTGGACTTACAAAGAAGCCTCACAATCATGGTGCAAGGCAAGAAGGAGCAAGTCCCATCTTACATAGCTGGCAGCAAGCAAAGAGAGAAGGAGGAAGATGCAAAAGCAGAAATTCCTGATAAAACCATCAGATCTCCTGAGACTTATTCACTGCCATGAAAACAGTATGGGGGAATCACCCCCGTGATTCAATTATCTCCCCCAGGGTCCCTCCCACAACTTGTGGAAATTATGAGAGTACAGTTGCAGATAAGATTTGGGTGGGTACACAGAGCCAACCCGTATCAAACAGTAGAGGGATTTCTTGTCTTTACACTTAAAGAATAACATAGCCATTAAAATAATGCTTACAAATATCATGAAAAACACATGCCGTTATGGTAAGTGAAATAAGCGTAACACTTGAAAGCAGGATATGGAATGCTTTATGTAAGACCCCCAAGTTATTTTTTTTTTCTTCTTCTAAAGACTTGGTAGAAAAAGCAGATTGAAAAGATATCAAAAAACATTAACCATAATTATTGACAAGTAGTGATATTAAACAATGCATTTTTCTTTTTCCCATTTTTTCATGTTATTTCCATATTTTGATATTAGACACATATTTTACACTGAAAAATGTGTAAAGAAAAGTCAGACTATACTGACTTTAAGGCCTTTATTATTATTTTTTTTATTTCCATAGGTTTTTGGGGAACAGGTGTTATTTGGTTACATGAGTAAGTTCTTTAGTGATGATTTGTGAGATTTTGGTGCACTGATCACCCAAGTAGTATACAGTATACACTGAACCCGATTTGTAGTCTTTTATCCCTCACCTCCCTCCCACTTCCAGTACTATGTTGAACAGACATGATGAGAGTGAGCACCCCTAAGTCCCCAAAGTCCATTGTATCATTCTCACACCTTTACATCTTCATAAATTAGCTTCCACTCATGAGTGAGAACACACACACACACATATATACACACACAGTGAAATTGTATATATATACATTTAATTCCATAATTATCCACTCATTGATTGATGGGCATTTGGGCTGGTTTCGTATTTTTGCAATTTCAAATTTTGCGGCTATAATCGTGTGTGCAAGTATCTTTTTCACATAATGACTTCTTTTCCTACAGGTAGAAACCCAGCAGTGGGATTGCTGAATCAAATGGCAGTTCCATTTTTAGATCTTTAAGGAATCTCCACACTGTGTTGCATAGCGGTTGTACTAGTTCTAGTTTACATTCCCATCAGCGGTGTAGAAGTGTTTCCTTTCTGTCGCATCCACACTAGCATCTATTATTTTTTGATTGTTTGATTATGGCCATTATTGCAGGAGTAAGGTGGTGGTGTCACATTGTGGTTTTGATTTGCATTTCCCTGAACATTAGTGATGTTGAGCATTTTTTCATATGTTTGTTGGCCATTTGTATATCTTCTTTTGAGAATTGTCTATTCATGTCCTTAGCCCACTTTTTGATGGGATTGTTTTTTTCTTGTTAATTTGCTTGACTTCCTTGTAGATATTAGTCCTTTGTCAGATGCATAGGTGATGAAGACTTTCTCCCACTCTGTGGGTTGTCTTTTACTCTAATGGCTGACTTTTCCTTTTTTTGTGCAGAAGCTCTTTAGTTTAATTTAGTTTAATTAAGTCTCACCTGTTTATCTTTGTTTTTGTTGCATTTGCTTTTGGGTTCTTGGTCATGAAGTCTTTGCCCAAGCCAAATGTCTAGAAGGGTTTTTCCAATGTTATCTTCTAGAATTTTTATAGTTTCGTGTCTTAGATTTAAGTTCTTGATCCATCTTGCTTGATTTTTGTATAAGGTGAGAGATGAGGATCCAGTTTTATTTTCCTGCACGTGGCTTGCCAATTATCCCAGCATTGTTTGTTGAGTAGGGGATCCTTTCCCCACTTTTATGTTTTTGTTTGCTTTGTTGAAGATCAGTTCACTGTACACATTTGAGTTTATTTATGGGTTCACTGTTATATTTCATTGGTCTATGTGCCAATTTTTATATCAGTACCATGCTGTTTTGGTGACTATGGTCTTACAGTATAGTTTGAAGCCAGTTAATGTGATGCCTCCAGATTTGTTCTTTTTGCTTAGTCTTACTTTGGCTATGCAGGCTCTTTCTCGGTCCCATATACGTTTTAGAATTGTTTTTTTTTTAGTTCTGTGAAGAATGATGGTGACATTTTGATGTGAATTGCATTGAATTTGTAGATTCCTTTTGGCAGTATGGTCATTTTCACAATATCGATTCTACCCATCCGTGAGCATGGAATGTTTTTCTATTTGTTTATGTCGTCTATGATTTCTTTCAGCAGTGTTTTGTAGTTTTCCTTCTAGAAGTCTTTCACCTCCTTGGTTAGGTATATTCCTAAGTATTTTATTTTATTTTTTGCAGCTATTGTAAAAGGAGTTGAATTCGTGATTTGATTCACAGCTTGGTTTGTGTTGGTGTATAGCAGACCTACTGATTTGTATGCATTTATCTTGCATCCTGAAATTTTGTTGAATTCATTTATCAGTTCTAGGAGATTTTTGGAGGAGTCTTTAGGGTTTTCTAGGTATACAAACATATCCTATGCAAACAGTGAGTTTGGCATCCTCTTTACTGATTTGGATGCCGTTTATTTCTTTCTCTTGCCTGATGGCTCTGACAAGGACTGCCAGTACTATGTTGAACAGACATGGTGAGAGTGAGCATCCTTGTCTTTTTCCAATTCTGAAAGGGAATACTTTTCCCTTTTCCCTTTTCAGTGTTATGCTGGCTGTGGGTTTGTTACAGATGACTTTTACTACATTGAGGTATGTCCCTTGCATATCAATTTTGCTGAGGGTTTTAATCATAAAACAATGCTAGATTTTTTTCTACATCTGTTGAGATGATCATGTGATTTTTGTTTTTAATTCTTTTTATGTGGTGGATCACATTTATTGACTTGTGTATGTTAAACCATCCTTACATCCCTAGTATGAAACTCACTTGATCATGGTGGATTATCTTTTCGATATGCCATTGGATTCTGTTAGCTAGTATTTTGTCAAGGAGTTTTGCATCTATGTTCACAAGGGATATTGGTCTGCAGTTTTCTTTTTTTCTTTTCTTTCTTTCTTTTTTTTTTTTTTTTTTTTTGTTATGTCCTTTCCCAGTTTTGGTATTAAGGTTATACTGGCTTCATATAATGATTTAGGGAAGATACCCTCTTTCTCTATCTTGTGGAATAGTGTCAATAGGGTTGGTACCTATCCTTCTTTGAATGTCTGATAGAATTCAGCTGTGAATCCATCTGGTCCTGGACATTTTATTGTTGGCAATTTTCTTTATTTTTTATTTTACTTATTTGTTTATTTATTTATTTTGAGATGGACTCTTGCTCTGTCACCCAGGCTAGAGTGCAGTGGTGCGATCTTGGCTTGCTGCAACCTCTGCCTCCTGGGTTCAAGAGATTTTCCTGCCTCAGCCTCCCAAGTAGCTGGGATTGCAGGCACCTGCCACTGCACCTGGCTAATTTTTGTACTTTTAGTAGAGACGGGGTTTCACCATCTAGGTTAGGCTGCTCTTGAACTCCTGACCTCTTAATCCACCTGCCTTGGCCTCCCAAAGTGCAGGGATTACAGGTGTTAGCCACTGTGCCCAGCCAGCTTTTCTTTCTCCTAGAGTGAGACGTTATTATCTTCCATAAAGTATTCAGTCAGTTACAACCAGAATTGAAGGTTCTGCAACATTACTGCCCCCACCACCATTTTTCCTGGTTGAATAAATCATGCTCATGACAATTCATCTGGCTTTACTTTGAGCTCCATCTTTATTCAATCATGCTATACTGTTTTCCTGATTTTTTTTTTTTGCAATATGGGGAGGAAATAGTGGCCATGAGGAAGGGGTGGGAGGTAGATACGGTCAGGGTGGAAAGGTAGTAAAGGTAGACTTTACTTTTTGAAATGTAAAAAAAAAAAAAAAATCACTAGAGAAGAGCAATGGAGATTAATGGAGGAATGCTTTGCGATTAAGAATTCAATTTTCTCCCTTTTCTTCTACGCATCTATCTTTATACATTTGTATGTTTTGATAAGTAGGCCGAAAAGGATGCACTAACATTGACATACCAGTCTTGGACACGGTGAAAATGTCTTCTAACTTGTGCTCAATCAGCTCTGAGTCATTTTGTCCATGGAAGTCACAAAATCAAAGATAAAAATTTAGAACTGGAAGAAATGGCAGTAATTACATAATAGTTATGAATTTTGTCATTAATATGAATTTTTTTTTCAATTCTGTTTTGTCCAAACATTTTATTTCGTTTAATTTATGAGAAATATGAGTCTTCAAGGTGAAAATCCATTGAACGATGGTGGCTAAACCCAGATCTTCTGTCAGTGGACTCCTTGGTGCATAACACTAAAATTTGCTTAGATATTTTGAGGTTTGTTGGCAGATGATGAGTATATACAATATATTTTTATGTTTACCTAAATTTGTAACATTAATTATTCTCAAGTCTTGGGACTTGCTCCATTGGGGATTAACTCATTGCACTGAAATCAATTCATGAATTAAGACATTTGCCAGAAGTTGTGGAGATTGTACACAATACTCAATCTCACTGAAATCAGTCCATGAATTAATTCTTCCAGTCAGCATATTTACCCATGTTGGATACCTACTCTGGTTTGTAGAAGAAGAAATCTGATTGAAATATAATTTTGTGGTGGATTCTGAAAATAATTTTATGAGAAGTTGTATAGTAGATGATTATAAAATGCTGAATATACTCTTTGTTTCATCTCATTAAAGTAAGTTTTAAGAAGATTTTTGGTTAAAGAACTATATATGGGAATGAATATTTAGAAAACAACTTGAACTAATTTACACTTTTTGTAAGGATATTTATTTCAAACACGAACTTAATATTCATCTCAGTGGGCATTTAAAGGACTATACATATTTAAAGCAAAATTACCAAGCTATCACATGGATTCCCAAAGACATTTGGAAGAAGTCACATTAAGCTACACTCTTGTTCATCTTTTATGGGCTTACCTGACTAAAAGATCAGGAATGTATAGCAGATATATGACAAATGTTTAGGGACATTAACAAGGCATTTGACAAGTTTTCATATGAGATTTTAATGAATGAGATTGAAAAATATGAGCTAGATATAAAACAAATATATTTAAAAGGAGTTGAATGATTTTACTCAAGGAATGTTTATATAATAATAATCTAGTAGCTACCCTTTATTGAGCACTTACTATGTGCCAGCATTGTACTAAATGTACACATTATTTCACTTAATATAATATATGAGAGATATATTGTCATTTTACAGACAAAGAAAAGGCAGATTAGAGATTAAAGTTTTCAAGGTCACTAAGCAAGTAAAAGGAGATGCCAGTATACGAAAAAATGGTTGACTCCAAAGCCATATGCCCCAACACTGGGTTAATATCATGTTAGCAGATGTCTAGTGTTGACTTTGGCTCTGATTAGTTCATTTAACTACTTCCTTGAATGAAATATAGAAGGCAGTCCCAATGACTTATTGTATAATCATATAATTTTTATCTAACCTCTGGTACAAAAGTATAGATCATTTGTATTACTGACAGTTTTGCTTAATTTATTCTATTAATAGCGTTCGATTGGTACTTATACTTTCAATGGCAGAATCATGGTCTAGGATGATAGTGAAAGTTGGTATTATTAGGTTGATGTAAACAATATGAAATTTAATGAAGATAAATGTAAGAACTGGCTCTTGGGTCCAAGAAAGCAAAGTAAAAACAGGTGAGAGAAGGTATACATTTGGTTTAGCATATAGACAAAACGCTCTGAGGCTTTGGCTTATAGTAAACTTAAAGAAAGGCAACACTTTGGTGTGGGTGCTCAGAGAATCTCTGTGATCCCAGGCTTATTAACAGAACAATAGAAAAATGGTGCAAACAGTGCCAGACTGTTTGCCCTGATCAGATCACTTCTGGAATATTGTTTTAAGTTCTAGGTGCCTTAAAGCATATGGATATATATTCATATTAGACTGCTAAAAGAGTTGAAGTCATGTCATAGAGAAAACAAACAGAGAATGTTTGCTGGGGTGAGGGTGGGATAGTATTATAGCTATCTTTAAATATTAAATGATTTTCCAAGTGGAATGTGACCAAGGACTGGTATACAAAATATAGGGTTAGGGTGAATGAATGATAACTAAACCAGAACATTTTCTTTTAACTTGAGGAAGATATTTTTAACAAACAGAACTATTTCAAGATGGCATGGGCTGCCTCATTAGGAGGTCAGTGTTTAGCTCTAAAGGCATTCAAGAAGATGCTGGAAAAGCAAATGTCAGAAAAGAAATGTCAGAAACAAATACAAGCTATCTCATTCCTGAGAAAACTATAACTTACTTGGTAGATCCACAACTTTGGATAGTGAGGGTGAAAAGTGCCAAAAATTTTGCAGATGGTCTCAAAGGCAGCAAAGGCAGACCTATTTTTATGGGTGTTTTTAAGCCGTTCAGGGTACTTAATTTGCTACTGTAAATGTTTTGCATATTTAAAAATAAGGCTTAATTTTTTTTTAGAATAACTTTGACTCGCTCTAATGAATAACTCCCAGAATTAAAGTAGTTGATATGGTAAAACATATTGAAAAATATGACTGCATGTCCTGTCTCTCATAAGTCCTATATAGCTCCATTTTTCCTTTTCTTTCCAGTTAAAATAGATTAGTCAGTAAACAGCAT
The DNA here is from genome assembly GCF_047675955.1 of Chlorocebus sabaeus. Taxonomy (NCBI): domain Eukaryota; kingdom Metazoa; phylum Chordata; class Mammalia; order Primates; family Cercopithecidae; genus Chlorocebus; species Chlorocebus sabaeus. The sequence continues at coordinate 60,156,767 of NC_132906.1, forward strand.
CTGCAGAGAACTGCAGAGAACCACAGTTGTGGGATCCACGGTTGTCCTTGCTTTTATTTGGTGTATCACACCTACTAAAGTCCATGAAAGTAATGTTTTTATGGTATTTTGAATAAAAGTGGTTGCTCTCCGGTGTGGTTTGATTCTTTCTCCTCTTTGAGGAGTCCACAGTACAGCCACACTTTGGAGAAAAGTATCAAAAAGTGGGTTTGTCTTTTGACTTTTTGACTTCTCCTTGTCCCCTTCCAGCCTCAATCATCTCCCTCCTACCAGACTCTGGGACGTGAATGTGTAATTACAGCCTATTGTCTGTGCAGCAATTATAGCCTAATTCGGCTTGTTGCACAGAAAGATCACAAAAGTGCTGGCTGTCAGGCAGGGTCGGAGGTCAGCCATTACCCCATGGACTACAGGCAGCAGCCTCATCAGGATTCTGTGGAAGGCTCTTCTCTGGGCAGAACAGGTCTGCAGCTGTCTGTGCGTCTTTGCAGATGACTCTTTGGGTGAAAACATGGACTGTTTTCAAGATAGACTATCCCAGCATGCAGTTTGGCTTCTTGCTTTCTTATCAAGGATGTCAAAATTGTTCTGCAGTGAATGAAACTATTTCTTGAGCCTTCTATATAAATTTTGAGTGGGACATGTACATAATCCAACTTTAAGATATTTTATCAACTTTTTAGAAATAAACTTAAGATTATGAAATGGTATTTAAAAGGAATGTTAAATCAGTATGCTACATTAGTATGAAAACTCCTGTGTATTAAATAGGAGAATAACCTGGATGCAATTAAATGAATTGCATTCAGATAGAAAGTCCTAGAGATGCTATAAATAAGAATCATAAAATCACAAAGTAAAACTAAAAAAGCATATCCTATATCAGTTAACCTAGTCCTTGTAGATAATAAACAAATATTCCTTAAATAATTTTTCTTATGTTTTATCTATTCTACATTTAAGTCTCTGGTGGTAGGCAAATTCAGATATGTTTCAAGAGAGAGAACATTTTACTGTTACTGAAAGATTCTTTAATTCCATTTTCAAATATTTGAAGTATTTAACATAATTGATCTTCTCTAAATTTAGACAGACATACTGCTCAAACGCATAGTAATTTCAACGAATGAAAGTAATAGAAATTATACTTGAGAGAAAATATTACCCTAAGTGACAGTGCCAATATTCTAGAAATCAGAAACAAAATACAAAATGACCTTGAGAAAATTGGTTCATTTAAAAAAAAAGGTATTAGTAAGGGCCAATCTAAGGTGGATGGGGGCAAAAAAAGTTTAAACATAAATCTAGTTAGGTACAATAAAAAGTAAATTTTGATGCCAATGCACTTAATAGGCAGTATAAATAAAATGCTTTTATGAAATGCAGCAATGTGATATTGTAATCCAACCAAATATGTTAGGTACTAGGAAGCATTCCTTACTATTTTATTCTGTAAAAGAAGAGGATTGTGTTTGTTTCTACCACTCTGTTTCATTATTTTATTCTTGTCAGAAAGCTGCCATGGACTTAGAGGTTAAGGCAGGATTTTAAGCCCTAGAAAGCCAGGTAGTAATCAAAGAAAAGTCAGTTTTAGGTTCCCAGGCTGAGGTAAAAATATAGAAGTCAGGAAATGGTTTAATAATGAGTAAGCAAACAGGAAGTGAGAGCAGTAAGCCACACAGGCCAGCTGACTTAGATGATCATGGCAGACTCAGAGACAAAGGAAATGAGAATTCAGCTGTCAAACCAGGAGTGTTGGCATCAGAGATTACAGTGGGTGTGTGGGAAACCTATCATCTAATTCTTTGCCTGCAACGGGGGCAATTGAGATACATGATCATTTCAGAGATCTAGTTGTATGGCCTCAGTCACCAGATCCTTTGGGTTAATGGTAAGAGAACTGCCACCATTTCCATTATAACAAAAGTACCCTTTATTGAGGAATTGTTATATATTGGGCATAGTATAGGTATCCACTTACTCACTTATTCCCGTATTCTATATATGAGTACTGAGCTTAGAATGTGCCAATTACTGTGATACTTACTAGGATACAACTGCAAGTGAAAACAAATATGGTCCTTGCTCTCACAGCAAGGATTAGTTAGATATTAATTATATAATGTATATAACTTAAATATAAATTCACATGTAGTTTAAAATGTGTTAAGTACTACTGACAATAGAAAGGGGTACTTGGAATATAGATAGATGAAGGATAAAATTCTATTTAATGTTCATAACCTAGCAGAAGCCCCCTTTTACAGAGAAATAGGCAGAAGTGTGGAGAAGCTAATTCCCAAAGTCACAGGCCTACAAGATGAAAGCTAAACTCTTCTGTATAGTCTTCCTGGTCACATGCTCACTAAAACAAGACTCATACAAATGTAGAACTGAAACAGAAACTTAGATCTTGTATAAATTAATTCATTGATTTATTCAAATAGTATTTGCTGAGTGGCAGCTCTAGGTACAGGGGATATCATAGAAAAAGGTCCTCTTTTTGGTGCAAATAAGGCTTATATTTTAGAGGGTAAAAATAGATGAGCAAACTGGCTACCTAAATATCAGTGATAAAATAATAGCAAAGAAACAGACTTGTGTGATGGACAACGACAGAATGGCTCCTTTTGCTTGACGGTACCAGGAAAGACCTCCCTGAAACCAGAACAGGAAGAAGCAGGCCCCTCAGAGGGCTCAGGGAAGAGTCTTTCAGGTAGAGGGAATTGCCGGGACAAAGGCCCGAGGAGGAAATAGCTTGCATGTTTGAGAGACAGAAAGAACCTCCGGGTGACCAGAGGATCAGGAAGAGACATGTAGGATGAGTTTGAAGAGACGTTCAGGGTCCAGATTACAAAGGACCTTGTGAGTCTGGTGTTTAGATTTTATTTTAGTTGAATGAGAAGTTTGGGGAAGGTCATTAAAGGAGACAAGGTGAAGAAGATGGGATATGATTGCTGTTGTTGTTTTTGACAGAGTTTCTCTCTTGTTGTCCAGGCTGGAGTGCAGTGGTGCAATCTTGGCTCACTGCAACCTCCACCTCCTGAGTTCGAGCGATTCTCCTGCCTTAGTCTCCCAGATAGCTGGGATTACAGGCATGTGCCAGCATACCCGGCTAATTTTTGTATTCTTAGTAGAGACAGGGTTTCACCATGTTGGCCAGGCTGGTCTTGAAATCGTGGTGTCAGGTGATCCACCCACCTCGGCCTCCCAAAATGCTGGGATTATAGGCATAAGCCACCACACCTGGCTGATTTGAGTTTTAAATGATCACTCTGACTATGAAGAGGCTGGATTAAAGGAGGCTACCATGGATAAAGGGAGTACCCAGGTAGGCACTCCCATATGCCTCACAGGTAAGAAAGGATGGCGGCACTGATGAGGTGGCAATAGTGGAGCTGGCAAGAAGTGATGGTCTTAAAGGCCTTTTTATTAAGGAAAATGTCAAATGTATACAAATTTAGAAAAAAATCATAAAATAAACTCTGAAACATCCATCACTCACATTTGACCATTATCAACTTGTTGCCAGTTGTGTTTCTTTTATAGCTCACCAAATTTTCCAGATTATTTTGCAGCAAATATAAAATGTTATATCATTTCACCCATAAATATTACAATGTAAATGTTTAATAGACAAGGATTTATATTTTGAATACTATACTAATTTATGCCTAAAGATGGACAATAATCCTTACCTTTTTTTCAGTTCTTCTGTTAGATTTTAATCGGTAACAACTTTTATCAAGTACAACTTTACTGCTAATATGTCTAATTTTATGTATGTATGTATGTATTTTTTATTAATACATAATAGATGTACATATTTTAAGGGTAAATGTGATATTTTAATACATTCATATAATGTGTAAAGGTCAAATCACGGTAATTGGAATGCCCCTCACCTTAAATATTTATCTTTTATTTATGCTAGTAACTTATGAATTGTTCTATCCTCTCTTCATTCTCTATTCCCCTCTACCCTAATGTTATCAAATATCCTGTCACTGTTCAAATTTCTTTGTCTTATGACTTTTTAATGATTTATTTGAGTCAAGGTTCTTATGTTCATATATTGCATTTGGTTGATGTCACATTTATGTCTCTCTTGTTATTTTCTTTTCCTTGTAACTTATTCATTAAAGAATTTGTGTGGCTTCATTAAGAGTGTTTGTCAATTTGGACTTACCTAATTGCATCATAAGGGTGTTATTTTATGTGTTCCTCTAACCCCTGTGTTTTCTGTAAGAAGTTAGAGCTAAAAGTTTAATTGGATTCAGTTTTAATTTTTTTTTCTTTTCTTTGCCAAATGTCCTTCCATCAGGAGGCACACAATATCTGAGTGTCTCTTTCCGGGATGTTAACAATTGTTGATAATCATCACTCAGATCTCTAAATTAGCAGTTGCAAAATAGTGATAATGTAATTCAATTATTTAGAAATAGATGGCTTTGAAACATATTTTTGACATAGCATGGATAAGACTTGCTGATGGAATTCTGATGAGAGGAAGAGAAAGAGAGAAATTGAGAATGACTCATGCTTTTGGCTTAAAAAGTTAGGTTGATGGTATTGCCAATTACTGGTTTGGAGAAGGCTCAGAGCAGTTTTAGGGTATGTGGAAAATAAGAGTGAAGGATTATATATCTTATAAATATCCAGGTGGACATCTCAAGAAGGTGGAATAGATTTCAGAAAAGGAATCAGAACTATATAGTATAGTCACAGTATATACTTGTATTTAAAACTGGGGGTCAGGTTGAGATTACCTAGAAGGAGGTGTTTAGACAGAGAAGAAAAGAAGTTTTGAAGACTTATAAGGAATTTTGACCAATTGATCCCTAAGTAGAAACATGCTAGGAATTGAACAGAAAGGTCAACTTGTCTCAGGAAGCTTCTCCAGGTACAACAGTATAAATCCGAGAGTAGGAGGTTCCCTGTATGATGCAGAGGAGAAATATTATGCTTGCTTTGGGACAGTAGTGCTAATCTACATAAGGCATACCCCTGTACCTTGGACATCAGGAAGAATTTCTTCCTTGTCCACAAGGTGATATCCACTACAAAGCACTACAGTGGGAGGAGTTACAAACCCTACCTCTACTGTGCTAAGTGGAATTCTATCATGACTCCCATGCCCCTTGTTACGTGGTGTTACTCCTTTGATTAAGTTATGCTATGTGGCAAAAGGTGTTTTGCAGATATAAGGTTACTGATCTGTTGACATTAAAATAGAGAGTACTGGGTGTGCCTAAACTAATCACACGGGTTCTTTAAAAGCAGAGAGTTCCCCTTCCCGAGTCCAAGTGATCTCATTGTTCAGTTCCCACCTATGAGTGAGAACATGCGGTGTTTGGTTTTCTGTTCTTGTGATAGTTTGCTAAGAATGATGGTTTCCAGCTGCATCCATGTCCCTACAAAGGACACATCACACACCGGGGCCTATCATGGGGAGGGGGGAGGGGGGAGGGATTGCATTGGGAGTTATACCTGATGTAAATGACGAGTTGATGGGTGCTGACGAGTTGATGGGTGCAGCACAGCAACATGGCACAAGTATACATATGTAACAAACCTGCACGTTATGCACATGTACCCTAGAACTTAAAGTATAATAATAATAAAAAATAAAAAATTATAAAAAATAAAAAAATAAAAATAAAAGCAGAGAGTTTTCTCCTGGTGGCAGAGGAGGAAGTCAGAGAGATTGCAAACGTGAAGATTTGATGCACTACTGCTGGCTTGAAGATGGAGGGAGCCACATGGCAAAGAAAACAGGTCAGCAAGGAAATGGGGATGTTAGTCCTACAAGCACAAGGGACTGAATTTGGCCCACACCCTGAATGAGTTTGGAGGTGTGTTGTTCTCCAGAGCTTCCAGATAACAGGACAGCTTGCCTGATACCTTAATTCTGGTCATGTGAGTCTCTAACAAGAGAACCCAGTTGAATCTCTCCCTCCTTCTGACCTACAGAACTATGAGATAATGAGTGGGTAGTGGTGTGAGCCAATAAGTTGTGGTAAGTTGTAACTCATTGTTAGAAAACTAATGTGCGTATGACATCCCAGGCACTGTGACCGGAGGTATACAAAGATAACTATGCAAAAACCCGGCTTTCAGTTATTCATTCATGTAAAGAGAAGAGGTGGAACTGGGTCCTGTCTGGAGAGTTAAACCAGATCTTTTCTTCTGCGTGAAAACAAGCATCTTCAGCCCTAGTTCCTACTGCTTCTCTTCCCTGTAATAAGACAGCACACACCTGGAAGCTACATGACTAACTGACATAGAGCACATAAATTTGTTGTCTGTATCAATATAGAATCATTGACGACTTAAGCTGGAACGTTGTATAATGAATAATATCTAATATTTGCTCAAATTCATTCTTATAAAAAAGTATCCCAAATCTCCAATTAACACAAAATAAATACAGTATCATGCAATTATGAGATATTGGTGTCCTCCTCCTAATGCACAAATACAAGTGTGAGCTGAGAAGATATACCTGCCTGGGTTATAATTAGTATTTAACTGATCATGTGCACCTGGTTTGTGGTAATGTTCTTGTGAGCACTGTTTTAAGTCAGTGAATGTGAATGTGTGTGGTGGTAAATTATTTTTAAAAGAGCCAGTGCAGAACTAGCAACATTCTAATCAATGACATCATTTTGATACGGAATATATACTATATAGTAGTTGGAAAAACTTCTAGGGAATAAATGTTCCAAAACAAGCCGACTTGGCAGTGCATGTTCACTCACTGGGTGTCTCTAATACGTTAGAATTTGGTGTGTGACACATTTGTTTGGGGAGTTTACATTAAGTACTTTCAACATCATTTTCTGGAGGATTTTTTGAGAACTAAGTTATTTGTGGTGTACTATCAGATCATCAAGAAGTGACACAAACTTGTTACTAGTAAAGACACATCCTTTAACTATACATCAAAAATATATACATGCTTATGGTCTTTCTCCCTCTCTCTCTCTCTCTCTTTCTCTTTCTCTCTCTTTCTCTCTTTGCAGTAGACATGGCAACTGTCTACCAAATATTTGTGTGTCTTCTTTCAAACGTGTCACTGAGAGGCAGCTACCTAGGCCAGGACTGCATTTCCCAGCACCCCTTACAGTCAAGTGTGGCTGTGTAACTTGTTCTCACTTATAGACAATGTACGTTGTCTGGTTTCTTTTCTTCATCTGCTAGCCATAGGCAGAGGATTCTTAGGCTCTAGTCTGAGTCCCCAAATAACCACATGGAAGACGGCAGGCTGACTAGGAACACATACATTGGACTATAACAAAGGTCAAGTAAATTTCATTGTGTTAAAGTAACAGATGTGCATGCGTGTGTGCGTGTGTGTGTGTATAAAGTATAAAATATAATCATTCTGAACAGTTGCTTATAATGATCTTTATAATCTGAAAATTTCATGCATCTAATCAAAATCCTCTTATCAGGCATCAAGATGTCACTAGTATTTTAAACTCATGTTACAAACAGAAAGTGTAATGAAAGTCATTTTCAATTTTGGTTTTTATTTTGAGAAAAATGAAGCAGATCTTTACTTGCAATGTGTAGACCATTGCTTGTATTCTTTTATCATTAAAAAACATAACCAGATAATTATTTTAGCTCTAGTAAACAATTTCTGCTTCCATAATTTATCTGTTGTTGATGTCATAACACATAAATTTCAATCTTCTTTAATAAATATCTATCCCTCAAACAAAAATGATATAACCAAAAAATTCAACAAAAATGTGTAGTCAACAAGTAATGCTTTCTTCTTAACTAATTTTTAAAAAATCAATAAGCATGCATCACTTAAACAGAAAAAGTCCAGAATTTTCTTTAACCGTGTTGAAAGGTCCAAAAGTTATAAAATAAACCCTATAATGAATATTTATTAATGAATTAATATAAAACAAAATAGTTTGTGTTTTCTTTACTAAAGGCCACTTCTTTACCATATGCCACTCAGAAATATGAAATGATGCAAGAAACTTTTCAGAGAACTCATAAGACTACATATTATTGTGAAAGAAGTTTAAGAATCAGAAAAATTGAAGTGGGATAATCTGATAAATTCAAATATATTTTCTTATATAAGAATGTCAATGGATAAAAGTTGATAATAGCAATGTTTTACTATTACTTAATTTGCCTTTGAGTTTTATGTCCTGATTCATTATAGCCTTCTCTGGAAGGGGAGGTATTGCTTTCAAATAGTTTGAAAACTAAATTCTTTGCGGTGTAGTGGGTAGAACAGGCAAGTAACAAGTAAAGTAGCAATTATAATGCAGTATGATGTAGCGCACTACAGAGAGCACAAACAATGATAAGGAAGCATGTAATGGAAGAAGCAGGTAACCCAGACTGAGAGGTCAGAAATCTCCTTGAAGAAATTATGTTTGTATTAAAGCCCAGGTGCTGATGAAAAGGTGGCCAGGTGCAGAGTCAAGGAAGGAGGTTTCTTAGGAGAGAGTACAGCAGGGGTTGAGGCCAACGTGGAACATCCAGGCTACAGTGCGTGAAGACTAAAGCAACTCCATCTTGGATGCAAATCTGCCATGTTGACTTCTAATTAACATTGATTCTGAGAATGCCTCTGAGATTTCTACTTCATCTACTGTCACTGTAAATTCTGCCCTGAGGTCACAACAACCTTGACCATACATCCTGCCGTTAGGCAGATTAACATAGCATTCTTGCCTTTCATTGAGGGGTCCAGTTCAATTATCCTACACATTCCTTCTCTATGGTTTATAAACCCTGAGTATACGAGGTAACAGTGAGAAGATCCAACATCTTGTCTCATGGTCAACCGAGATGCAGACGTGGCTTCTGTTCATATGTCCCTATTAAATATTTATTTCTAAGAAACTGTATTTGTCAGTCTCTTTCTTCAGTGTCTCAGCTTCCTGGGCTGTTGGAGGTAGGTTTGTGTAGACCTTCTCACTGCTGGAACAAGGTGTGAACAGGAGTTAGTACACACAGCCTTATAAGTCACGTGGAGGGTTTTGGTCTTCATCCTAGGAGCACTGGAAAGCTAATAAAGGGTTTTAAGCAGGATAGAGACACAGTTTTGTGCTGCAGGATGTTTATTCATGTAAGAGAGTAGGGAAAGAAGAGATGGGCTGTCAGGTTACCAGTGATGGAATGAATCCAGGGAAGAGATTATGGTGGCCAAACTAGAGTAGTGGCTGTGAGTATGAAAGAAGCAAACAGATTCAAGAGACACATTAGGGTGTCCATTGGATTTAGTGACTTTAGAGAGGAGAGGCAGGAGCTGAGGTCTTCTTGTACTTTCTAACCACTTTTTGAGTGGGTTTCTACTTAATTCTTGGGATCAGGTTACTAGCCCCTTGTCTGATCTCAAACTGAGGATTTTAGTCCTATCTCAGACCCAAATGAGAAGAGAAAAGCCATCAAAGTCTCTCAATGTGATCTAACATCTAACCTCTCCCCTTCAACCCAGGAGCCAGGAGACCATCCCAAGTTTGTATTTCAAATAGTTTTATTTTTTATAGTCGATGCTTGTTCCTCATTCCTGCTATGTACCAGAAACTTAAGAGTTACTCATAATTTGAGATGGTGTGTTTTGATGTATTCTGACACATGAAGGTTTTGTATTATTTTTTCCTTGCTCCTTTCAGATTTACTCTGTCGCTCTCTGAGACTCCATGTAACAGCAACTGCATTTTAATGTAATGGCAACTACGAAAACCACAAAACTATCAGTCATTGTCAAATACTTCATAAATGGAGACAGAGAAGGGGTTCAGTTCTCTGTGTAACAAGGACAGAGGAGAAAGGTCAGTGGTCAGTGATATATCATGTGGTACAGGATTTTCCCTTTAGCAATCTTCCGCTAAGACTTGCTCACAGTGTGAAAGCCTTTGTCTGCCCAGAGACTGAATGCTAAAACCACTCCTCAACTTAAAGCTCCAAATATTCAAGTCTCTGCTCTGTATAGCATTGGAGAAAATGAAGAAGGCACTGCAAATACATTTAGGGAAAAAATTAATTTTTGCCATTCATGAAGGCCAGGAACTAATATTAACTGTTGTTTAACTTATGAAAAATTAATTAGACGACTTATAAATTATGTATGTGGGAAAAAGAAAATCTGTCAATGGGTGGTTTGAGGATTCAGAAGAGCACTTAAGTTGATAACAAAAGGTATTTTGTGCAGCAGGTCACATTGGGGTAGGCTTTTATTCTGCTTTTGTGCCTGAAAATGGTGAATACAGAATTGTTCTTATGTAATTCCCTGGTAGAGAGGGAACTAGTCATTCCCATAACACATTTATCATTATGTGTGTGTCTGCTATTTAGAAGTATAGAAGACAGTAGACAAAAATTTAATGAGAAAGTCAGAGAACTGAAAAGTCGCTAGAACAGCTAGAATATCTGAATGCTGAACCCGTCTGCCTAGCAACATGGCACAACCTCATAATGATCCCTTTTCCCAGATCTCTTGAGAAAAGAATAAACACAGCAACCCCGGTAGTCAAACTCATTCATACATGTGATGTAGAAATTAAACAACAGATTTAATTCTGAAACAAGTTTAGGTTTATCTGTATTTTAAAAAATATTGTAGAGCAATGAAATATATTTTCTTACTTAATCTGACTTTTAAAGGAATATTTAATTTATGGTACTTTTTCTGGTTAATTTTATCTTTTCCATACCAAGTAATATAGGCAGTTGCAACATCCATGAACAGTTGCTAATTGGAGCACAATGTATTAGAAATGTTCAATCTCACTTTGAAAGACACATTACAAATATGAATATCAATTAATATGTCTTTAAAAAAGTTACCTACATCTATTTTTGGGACAATGTTTATTTTGAATAATTAAAAATAAATAAAGGTGATTTAAACTCAAAATAAATTATTCTAGTTTAAATTTTATAATGAAAAGAGAAATAACAATGATTTAGGAAACAGCTCTTCTGAGTTAACGGTATATTTATCTTCACTTTTAACCTTTGTAGGCATAATTGGAATCTTTAGTGTAAATCAAATAACAATCTTCAATTAGCATATCATAGATGACTAAACGTTGTATGAAAGAAATCAAATTCTGATAGTCTCTGATTTTCTACAACTGTTTCCCTTTTACTCTTTTCCTTAAGCTTCTTAAAGAAAAGATATATTGTTTTGTGTATTCAAAGAAGATACTGCAATTAACACTAAGCAGCAGTGTCTCAAATAAATAGGAAGACATTGATAAACTTGGCCAGAATTACAAAGACTTCTAAAAGAAAAGTATTAATATACCTAAAGGGTGGTCTAAAATCCAGAGAATACTTTTCTTCACATACTTAATAATCAGGTAGTCATTTATAATTCCAGGTGGGTGTGGCTTCCTTCATTTTAGGGAAGTCTGACTAAGGGCTTCACTGTAGTATTGTAGTATTCTACTGGCTTTCAAGGTAATATTACCCTTGAGATTTTATCCTATACTTAGGATTCTACAGAAAAAAAATTATGCATGAAAATATTAACTGCAACTTTATGGTCAACTCTAAGGTCCTCTTTTAATCCACAGATGCCCAAATACGAACTTAAAACTGAGTGACTGAAACATGTCTCATTATATTCTAGGCATCTGCAGTGTCAAATCTACAGAGACAAGTGCACCTGGAGACAAATGACCAGACTACCATAAAACAGAAGCTTAATTATGTTCACTTACATTTCAAATTATTCCCAACAAATTACCCTGGTAGGTGACACATCCATCAAGCCAAGACTCTAATTTCATATTCACAGTAATGTGTTTCTGTAAACTACTGTAATAAGGTTTTAACTAAATTTTCCCCTTGACCTTACTGTGCTGAAATATTGCAGGCTATGTGTTTTGCAGTTTCTCCAATTAATTTCTGACCTTGGTGCTGCCTGGGCACAATGAGGCAAGTGAAGGGTGGAGATCAGATTTAATTTTGAATTTCCTGACTGCTGCTGCTCTGTATCTCAACTTGAACATTACTTAAACATGTTATTTTTGGTCAATGACTTTTTTATGCAGCACACTGGGCAGATATAATTAAGCAGGCTAAGTTTTGTTCTCAGTTGTCCTCTAAGTTCTTGCATGGGAACTTGGAGTCTCAACAGGAAACACCTGTATGGTGGTTGTATACCAAGCATTCCCAGAGAATTAATATATAACATTGTTCCCGAGCTTCACAAGCTATTCCCCAAATAGAAATGCCCAGCTGTATTTGAAGGCTGTATTTTCAATTACTAGTGAGAACGCAAGCTCTCAGCTTAAAAGTAAACTTTATTCTAAGGATCTATTTGGCTTAGCTATATGATGGGTCAGCCACATCGTTCGTTTATTTCATCATTCAATATTAGATTTTTTAAAAGTCAAACAACCTTTATTGAATGCCTACTCTGTGTAAGGACTGCAAAGGTTTAAGAGAAATCAGACTTAGATCAGGCACGGTGGCTCATGCCTGTAATCCCAGCACTTTGGGAGGCCAAGGCAGGTGGATCACCTGAGGTCAGGAGTTCCAGACCAACCTGGCCAACATGGTGAAACCCCATCCCTACTAAAAATACAAGATTTAGCCGGGCATGGTGGTGGGTGCCTGTAATCCCAGCTACTTGGGAGACTGAGGCAGGAGAATCACTTGAACACGGGAGGCAGAGAGTGCAGTGAGCTGAGATTGTATCATTGCACTCCAGCCTGGGCGACGGAGCGAGACTTTGTCTCAAAAAAAAAAAAAAAAAAAGGAAAAAATATTTTTAAAAAATTTTTTAAAAAAAATATATATATGTATTGTTGTTGCTGTTGTTGTTGTGGGTTCTGTCTCTCTGGTAGGCCCTGTCTAATACATTGGGGCCTTTGTCAGTTTCAGCCCCCGCTAAGGATGGGAAAATAGGTTCCTCCCAAAAAAACTTGCAGTTACAATCTTTTCTCATTCAGCTATAGAATTTGAATTTACTACAACAGAGATGTGTAGATGATATCTAGTTAAGAAACTGAATTTATCAGGGATCTGTTCTGCCCCACGGAGTAGAACAGAAGCAAGCACAATTCTAGTCAATGATACCACATGTTCGCCCTAGACCTCACAGTATACCTACAGATAAAGCATCAACTCATAATAAAAAATTAGGATTTGTATCCCAAATGCACAAGTAACTATTAAAATTCAACAATTTCTTTTAGAAAACTATATAAGTTGAAAAATTGGCAAAAAAATCTGAATAGACACCTCGCCAAAGAAGATATACCAATGGCAAAGAAGCTATGAAGATATGATGAACATTGTCATTAAGGAATTGCAAAGTAAAACAATGATGCAACACTACTGCATGCATATTATAATGGTGAAAATCCAAACACTGCTAACATCAAACGCTGATGAAGATGTGGAACAGGAGAAACTGTCATTCATTGCTGGTGGGAATACAAAATGGTACAGCCACTTTGGAAGACGGCTTGGTGTTTACTTACAAAGCTAAATATAGTCTTACTGTAGGATCCAGCAATCACATTTCTAGGTATTTAACCAAATAAGTTGAAAACTTATATTCATACAAAAATATGCACATAAGTATTTACAGAAGCTTTATTCATAATTGCCAAAACTTGGAAGGAAGCAAGATATCCTGCAATAAGTGAATAAACAAACTGCAGTATATCCAGATAATTACCCAGTGATCTTACTGAGTAATTACCACTCATGGGTTTCAAGTTACTTAGTGATAAAAAGATGTGATCTGGCTGGGTACCATGGCTCACACATGTAATCCCAGAACTTTGGGAGGCCAAGGCAGAAGGGTCGCCTGAGCCCCCAAAAAACTTGTAGATAAATGTGCATTGTAGCTTTATTTAAAATATTTAAAAACTAGAAACAATCTAAGTATCCATCAACAGCTGAATGGAAGAACAAATTATGTTACAACGAAATACTACTCACCAACAAAATGAATAAACAATTAATACATGATACAGTATGAGTGAATCTAAAAATAATTATGCCAAGTAGGGGAAGCCAGCCAAAAAAGAATATACACTGTATGATTTTATTAATATAGACATATTGGTTAACATGAGGGCTCATTTACGTCATCACAGGCTTATGGAAAAAAACATTAACAGCAAGAAAAGTAATTATAGAATGTCAATATTGGAGAGTAAGAAATAAGATGGAATAAAAATACTATAAATAAAAGAAATGAATATAAATTAAGATCAGCATGGTTGAGTACTTTTCTCCAGTAATGTTTAGGGCATTGTTATACATAGAGTAGGCAAAGAGTTGGATCCAACTAAGTTTGGAGTTTGGTGAGGAGAGTGTGTCTAAGAGCACAGCGGCAGGTGACTGAGGATATATAATAGGAAGTTATACACAGAGTTCAAGGAATATAAGCTTAAAGCAGGAAAGTAAAAATTTGAATGGAATTAGGGTCAAAGACAAAGTAGAAAATTCCAGTATAACCAAGGAATTATTGGAATTTGAGTACTAGAGACAGTGAGCTAGAAAAATAGGAAGTATTATCATTAGTCAAAAAGTAGGATGATTGCACCTGAGATAATAGAAGGGGTACAGTTATTGGAAGCATCAATATTAGGATATTAGCATGAGAGTGGGTAGCTAGTGTGGGATAGAGGGCAAGATCTTTGGAGCAGAGAAGTCAAGGAACTGAGAGGCCAAGATGTTGGAAAAACAGTCCACATAGATACTGAAATTGCTAAGAACAATGACAATCACATAGGATAGAGTGACAGTCCTCTGCTAAAAGAAACTTTTAACAAATGACAGGAATAGCCCAGGGAAATGCACTGTGGCAAATCTTATAATAGGACAGAAAGAGCTTCAAAAATGAGGTTTTTTAGGGAGTAAGGAAGGCAAGCATTTGGAAATGGTAATTATCAGTAATAACTTCTCCGGTGATCTTTAGATCGCTGGATCTAAAGACGAGATGGTTGTGGGAGGAAATAATGCTCCATTTGAGAGAGCTGCCGGGGAAAGAATTTCAGGGGAGATCCAGGTTTCCCTCAGATAAGGAAAGTGAAGGGAACACTCAGAAGACAGTTTGAGCATGTAGAAAATTTTGTTGGTGACAGATGTGAGTGCCAAGAAATATTGACAAAGTTGTTTAGGAAGAAATCTTGTTTACGTGAGGACTATGAATAGATTTTGTTCTGTAAACTGTGTACTTGGGCAGATGTTTATACATAGATGGTGGTTGTGGTCGGCTTCCTATTCAATAAAGACAGCCTCTTTATGGTCAATATTATCATTTACACATCAAAGATCTTGTTTTTTTCCTCCCATTATAATGTCTGTATGTGCATATGTATGGCTAATATAATTAACCTGGCTACAATTAACTCAATTAAGACCCAAATATAAACCACATAGAGAACAGAAGTGTCAACATAGGCACAACATAATTGGCATATCTCAGATGGGGAACAGGCATTAACCAGGACTTGTAAGAACGCTTAGTTCCATAGTTTTCTGTTTGCCTGGTTAAACAACAAGCATCTTCATACAGCTCTGATATTTCTCAATACGTTGAATAGGATATGTTCATTCTCATTGACTAGAAGGTGCAATTCTTGTTTTAGTAAATCCTTATTCTCCATTACCTTATTTTACACAAAGCGATGTGCATTGCAAGTGCAGAGGAAGTTTGAGGGATGGGGTTGGGATTGAGTTTCACTCTGCCAGGACACCACTGGCTTCACTTTTCCTGAGATTTAAGGAAGGCAAAGGGAGCTGCCAGTGCTGCCAGTTAACTCCCACATGAGTAGCCCACCTCTCAAACTTCCAGTGGTCTGAAGAAGGGAAAGTTAATTGCTCTATAACTACAGCGTTGGCTGGGTAAACTCATTTTCAGGCAGGCCATGGAGACAAAGAACTTGTGTTTTGTCTTTCCATGCAGCGACATTCATAGTGGGATGATTTTGTATGCTTTGAGGATCAAGAATCCCACTATCCTATCCCATGTGTGGTCAAAAAATTCTTAATATTTTTGCATTACATAACTTAAACACTAGATATTATTTTTCTATTGAACCTTGTTATTTGGCCTTTGCACAGTTAAAGGATCTAAAAATTGCAGTCATCATATGCCCAAAGTTTTAACGTGACTAGCTCTAGCTGGCATATTAAAAATTTTAATGAACTACTATTCAAGATATGCATCATTTTAGGAAACTTTAAAATTTACCATCAAAACAGTTAAAATGAAATTTATTTTCTTCAAGTTATTTTATAATGTCTTAAAAAAAAAAACCCCAAAAAACAGGTGACTCCTGAATCTCACTACTCTTTAGAGAGAAAAAAAATACTGTTTTAAAAGATCAATGCTACTTTTAGTTTCATAATATCTCTGGGGACTATAAATTGGTGCTTTCTACAGAACAGTATATCAAGCTTGTTCTTTAAAGTCTAAATAGCTGCTAAAACTAATATTTAAAAAAGAATAGAATAGCTGTATCATTTAATTGTGTCTATTATTCTGTCATTTAATCAATTTATCCTTTATTTTTATGATTCTCATCAAAACGATAGCAATGTTCAAGAATTTATAGTCAACTTCGGCTTGAGCAATGTTTAAACATGCCTAATATGCAAATTATTTCTCAACATTGTTAGAGAACATATCTGTGTTGTTATTGCTTTATAATTTCTATCAGTTTAGATAGCAGAGGTGTTAACGAAACTCAACACATCTTTAAAATTGTTCTGAGATCTAATAGCTGTTCATAAGATAAATTTCTCTTTAGGAAAAAACTTCACTGATGTTTGAAGCCTAAATTCATTCCATAGACAATAATCAGGAGTGTAGTATATGTCTGGCAGTCTACCAGACAATGAGACTGTGGATATGGGAAACATAGAGTCCTCTAGAGAGACAGAGAGAGGTTCCAATAATTCAGGGAACTCTCCTCAATGAGAAAGTATGTTTAAGTTAAATTTGTAATGTTAGTTTTGCCGTGTAGAAGAAGCAGAGTGGAGAGAGGACATTCCAAATAAAATGAATGGTATGTACAAAGGTAGTATGTATGAAGTGATAGGGTACAAGTATAGTAATTCAGTGTGGCTGACATGTGCTTAATAGGGAAAACAATGATGGAAGAGGCTCAAAGGGAAGATACCTGTCAATCACAAGGGACTCTACCTGCCATGGGATTTGTTATTTGTCTCTTGGTGATGGAAAGCCATTGAAGGATTTTTTTTTTTTTTAAGCAAAGGAGGGCTGGACTGAATTTATATTTTAAAAAATTGTTTTGGCAATCATGATCATCAAGTTATCAGTTGAATGCTTGCTTATATGCATTATCATAGTTAATCTTTAAAAACACACTGTGAATGAAATACTACCATTATTCACATTTTATAAATAAAGGAGTTAAGGAATGTGTCCAACATCATCCATCTATTTAGTGACAGCGTGTTGGGATTTTAAACTAGGGCTGTTTAAACAAAGCCTGCTCTCTTAACTTCTACATGTCACTGCCTGGGTACATTCTACTGTAGTGCAGAGGATCGGGGATGGGTGAAGGGACTATTGAAATAGAATAGGTAAAAGAGTGGTTGATGAGAAACAAATAAACTTAAGAATTATTTAAGAGTAGAGTGTCCAAATACCTGGTTTTGAATTGGATCCATCAGCATTTGAACTGTCTGAGAAATATATTCAGAAATATTTTATATTTTTAATTAAAAAGTATGATTACTACATTATGATACAATTTGTGTGCAGTCTCCTCGCTCATTCTCTGGGGCTACATTGTGAGTAATTCAGCTTACTTGCTGTCTGGTTAGCTGAAGCCTTATTATACAATCAATGCACATCACTACGGCCAGCTGCATGGATAAAATTTATATGAGCTTGTCCAATAGGAGACAATATACAGATACACTACATTGCTCAAATTTTATTTTCATAAATATAATATTCCTGATTTTTGCTCAGCTTTTTTTTTTGGTGAGAGAATACATTTCTGTTATTTTATTTTATTATTTTATTTTTTATTATACTTTAAGTTCTAGGGTACGTGTGCATAACGTGCAGGTTTGTTACATATGTATACATGTGCCACGTTGGTGTGCTGCACCTATCAACTCGTCAGCACCCATCAACTCGTCATTTACATCAGTTATAACTCCCAATGCCATCCCTCCCCCCTCCCCATAATAGGCCCCGGTGTGTGATGTTCACCTTCCCATGTCCGAGTAATCTCATTGTTCAGTTCCCACCTATAAATAAGAACATGCGGTGTTTGGTTTTCTGTTCTTGTGAAAGTTTGCTGAGAGTGATGGTTTCCAGCTGCACCCATGTCCCTACAAAGGACACGAACTCATCCTTTTTTATGGCTGCATAGTATTCCATGGTGTATATGTGCCACATTTTCTTAATCCAGTCTGTCACTGATGGACATTTGGGTTGATTCCAAGTCTTTGCTATTGTGAATAGTGCCACAATAAACATACGTGTGCATGTATCTTTATAGCAGCATGATTTATAATCGCTATACTGTTTTCCACAATGGTTGAACTAGTTTACAATCCCACCAATAGTGTAGGAGTGTTCCTATTTCTCCACATCCTCTCCAGCACCTGTTGCTTCCTGACTTTTCAATGATTGCCATTCTAACTGGTGTGAGATGGTATCTCATTGTGGTTTTGATTTGTATTTCTCTGATGACCAGTGATGACGAGCATTTTTTCATGTGTCTGTTGGCTGTATGAATGTCTTCTTTTGAGAAATGTATGTTCATATCCTTTGCCCACTTTTTGATGGGGTTGTTTGTTTTTTTTCTTGTAAATTTGTTTGAGATCTTTGTAGGTTCTGGATATTAGCCAGATGAGTAGATTGCAAAAATTTTCTCCCATTCTGTAGGTTGCCTGTTCACTCTCATGGTAGTTTCTTTTGCTGTGCACAAGTTCTTTAGTTTAATTAGGTCCCATTTGTCAATTTTGGCTTTTGTTGCCGTTGCTTTTGGTGTTTTAGACATGAAGTCCTTACCCATGCCTATGTCCTGAATGGTATTACCTAGGTTTTCTTCTAGGGTTTTTATGGTATTAGGTCTAACATTTAAGTTTCTAATCCATCTTGAATTAATTTTCGTGTTAGGAGTAAGGAAAGGATCCAGTTTCAGCTTTCTGCTTATGGCTAGCCAATTTTCCCAGCACCATTTATGAAATAGGTAATCCTTTCCCCATTTCTTGTTTTTCTCAGGTTTGTCAAAGATCAGATGGCTGTAGATGTGTGGTATTATTTCTGAGGGCTCTGTTCTGTTCCATTGATCTATATCTCTGTTTTGGCACCAGTACCGTGCTGTTTGGGTTACTGTAGCCTTGTAGTATAGTTTGAAGTCAGGTAGCGTGATGCCTCCAGCTTTGTTCTTTTGACTTAGGATTGTCTTGGCAATGTGGACTCTTTTTTGGTTCCATATGAACTTTAAAGCAATTTTTTCCAATTCTGTGAAGAAACTCATTGGTAGCTTGATGGGCATGGCATTGAATCTATAAATTACCTTGGGCAGTATGGCCATTTTCACGATATTGATTCTTCCTATCCATGAGCATGGTATGTTCTTCCATTTGTTTGTGTCCTCTTTTATTTCACTGTTGCTCAGCTTTTATCTTTGTTATATCTCTATGTGCTTTTTTCAGGAAGGAAATATTTGGTGGGTTTAATAGGCTGATTATTCTAGATCAAAACCTTTTTTCAACACTGTCTTATGATAATTAAAAGAAAAATACCGGTTTGTTGTAAAGAAAGCTATATTTGTATTGTCGAAAGACTTTTTTTCTAGTTGGTATAGTCAATAAACATACTTGTACATTTACATCTAAAATACTAAATACATATCCAAGAGTGTTCAAATATCTCCTGATCTGGTTTCTTTCTGATAATTCATTCTAGTATGCCCTAAATAATTGTATCTGGATTATCAATAGATTCCCATCTAACTCAGTAAAAAAGGCAACACTCTAACCGTGGTCTGTCAGGTCTTTCATGATTGATCCAGCTGTTTCAGTCCCCCATCACCCATTATCTACCCAACATCATTTTCCATCCCCCTCCCCCATATCTTACTCTTATTGGCCACATGGACTGATTTCCTTTTCTTCAAATGTGCCAAGCACCCAAGGCCTTTGCAATTGCTACCCTCATGATTGGGATACTTTTCTTTCAGTCATCCGGATGGCTGGCTGCCTCATTTTCTTTGAGCTTTTGCTTAAAATATCCCTTGATCAGAAAGGCCTCCTAAACCACCCTACGTATACTACTTCTTCCAAAACTCTTTCTCTCTCACCCTGTTTCATTTCCCTTCATTGCACTATCCCCATAAAATATAGTATACATGTATTTGTGTATTTGTTTGTCTCATAGGACTAAGATGCAATCTCCATTAAGTCAATACCTAGGATATAATATTCACTGACTTTGAATGGAAAAATACATTAATAAATGAACAACAGGAAATTTTTTCCACCTAAATGCACCGCTCCTCCAAATTTGTTTAAAGTGGTTTAATGTATTTTTCAATTGCTTTATCTTGGCAACATGGAAGGAATATTTAGCATTGTGAGTAATCTATAAAGGGATAATTGCAAATATTTAAGGTTAAGTCAGTGAGGCGTAGATTTAATTTTGTTTAGTTTTTAATATACCATTCACTTCTTTGAAAGCAAAATGTCTTTTTAAAGAGCAAAAACTACATTAAATCCACACTATCTAAATAAAACATAAGGATATTATAGGTTGTCATCAAAAAATTTTTCATATTGTCAGTATATATTTTGTACACTGCAGTTTATTAAGTATTGAGAAACTTTTTTTTTGTAAAAGCTAATTAAAGAATCCAAAGAACCAAATTACCAAATTGATGAAGTCAGCGTGAGAGGAGTTAATTAAGGTTTTATCTATTGGTGTGGGTAAACAGGTGGTCATCTCATTAACCCAGACTGAAACCCAGATTGAAAATTCAAGAAATAATTAGGGGAAAGGAGAGTAGAGATGGAAAAATACGTTGGTTTTGAGATACTGTTTTACGTTCAATTTTAGTTGTCCAATAAGTAGTAATCGGAACTGTAGATCCAAATCTTAGAAGTATGTTCTGGATGTAAATATTTTATAACTTTTAGAATATATACAGTCATTGAAATTATGTGGATAAGGAAGATTACTTAGGGAGGGTGTATATGTCAAGGTGAGAAGGTGCAAAATGTTATTTCATAAATGCTTAGCTCACCAATTATTTTTACCCCCATTACAGTTACTCATTTTTCTTTACTGTATCTGCATTTATATTCCTCCGTTCTTTGCTGTGTTTTTAATTAATTTCTTTTTTCTCCATAGGTGATGCTAGATGTATTTTATCACTTTATTCAAACAATCAACTTTTAGTTTTTATTGACATTTTAACAGCTTTTTTGTTTTCTTTTTTTGGGGGAGTTTACTCTTAGTTTATAATTTCCTTCCTTCTACTTTTTTGAGGTTTACTTCGTGGTTCTTTCTCTAGTTTCTTGAGTTAAATGCTATGGAAAGAGAAAATTTTAAGTGTCATTTTCTTTAATGTAGTTATTATATACTCTGTATTCTGTGATTCAGTTCTTGATTTTTAAAAATTCTGTTTGGCTATTAGGTCACGGTTGAAGCCAAATTCTAAGCCTCTAATTTGCACTTGTCAGTGAAAATCTTTGGCAGAATAAAAGATTGTTGAATATAGTGCAGTGCGTGTCGGTTAACTATTGCTACCACAGTTGAATATAGTGCAGTGTGTGTCAGTTAGCTATTGATACTTCATTGTCTGCCAAAGATGCTGCATAACCAGCTACTCACAAATGCCAGGGACTGAAGACAGCCATAATTAATCTTATAGATTTGTGGGCTCACTGATGGGCTCAGCTGTATGGCTCTGTTGATCTCAAGTGGGCTTGGTCTTTGTCTAGGGTTCAGCTGGAGGTGAGTTCTCATAGGTTTTATGTGGCTGGGATGGCTGAATTCTTCTGCCCAAACAAGCATGTTTTTCTTGTGGCAATGGCAAAGGCGAATGAGAGCTAGCTCAAGAATGCAAGCACTTTTCATGTTGTTGCTCATGTGACATCCAATAACACTCCATTGCAAGTCAAGTCACAAGACAGAAACCAAAGTCTAGGGAGTGGGGATACATAATCCTCTTTAGTCAGACTGCAAACATCTCTTGTCACAGGGAATGAGTACAGGGGTAGATGGAGAACAAGAGCTTTTACTGAAATTAATTGAAAACACAACACAATTACAGATAGTTTGACTCAGTATTATTTTTAAAAACTTGATGACACCAGGAGAAGAAAGCTAACCAATGCTCAGATTAAGAACATTTTGTATCAAATTTTAAAATGCTTTGAATGCTGTATTTTAAAATATGCTTGTCATCATAAGTGCCCTTTGCTCCTTCCTTTCTCAGAAACCCCCTGAAACACACACACACAAAGCTGAACCTTATTTCTTGTGAAATTAACTGTTCATTTCAAAGCCGTACTTGTGAATTGGTGATGAAGCAAACACCATGAAATCAGTCTCTATACTTGGATATAGACAAATGGTATTCCACTGTTAGAAATATCTTAGATTCTGCCTCCAACAATAATATTGATCATTCAATTTTTGTTTCTTGTTATTTATGTGGCGTGTTGTTTTCCTTCTCTTTTTTTATTAACTTTTTGAGTCATTTCATTTTAGAAGTGTATTTACTTTTTAACAGTGTCATCCAATAATTGACCTTTTAATCAGAAAATTTAATCCACCAAGTTTTATTGTGCTTACTCATTTATTTGAAATTCTACCTACTAATTTTTCTGTTTTCTCTTTGTTTCTGATTTGCTTAATTTTGATGGTTTTTTAAAAATTTTTCTTCTCTTCTATCTTGCTTCCTGTTGAATTGGTAATATTTTTCTCCTTTATTCCCTTTACCAGTTTGGAAACCATACATTGTATTTATATTTTATTATCACATACATATTTGACTCTAACTTTCTATAACTCAGAAGCTATTCTATATCTCTAGCTGATTTATTTATTTATTTATGTATTTTGACAGAGTCTCACTCTGTCGCCCAGGCTGGATTCCAGTGGCATGATCTCAGTTCGCTGCAACCTCCACCTCCTGGGTTCAAGCGATTCTCCAGTCTCAGCCTCCCAAGTAGCTGGGACTACAGGCACACGCCGCCACGTCTGGCTAATTTGTATATTTTTAATAGAGACAGAATTTCATCATGTTGGCCAGACTGGTCTCAAACTCCTGACCTCAGGTAATCTCCCAGCCTCGGCCTCCCAAAATGCTGGGATTACAGTCTGAGCCACTGCACCCAGCCTCCTGCTGATTCTTAAACAAGACAAGGTACTACATTAAACCTTCCTCCTATTCTGCACCCCTATCTCCATGTATCTCTGAATATGATGTCTGTATCACTTTAGAAGAGTTTTCTCTTTACCCTTAATAACTTTTATTTTTTGCCGTGGTATATTTAAACACAGGCTTATTTTTATTTAACCCTCTTGGTACTTGATGTTCATGGTCTGAGTTTGTATCTTTCTTCAAATCTAAAAGTTCTTAGCTATTCACTTTCTAAATATCATTTTTCTGCCATTCCCTCTATTTTCTTTCTTTCTTTCCTTTTTTTCTTTTTTGAGTGCCAATTAGAATGTGTTGAGTCTTCTCAAACTCTTTTCCATCTCCATTAACCACTTTGTAATATTTTTAGTCTCTTTATACTTCTGCAATATTCTGGCAGAATGCCTCAGGATTTTCTCATGTTCACTAGCTGTTTCTATTACTAGAACTAATTGAGAGGTTTTCTGTTTTAATTTTTATTTCATTTACTATATGATTTGTTAGATTTTTACTTCCCTATTTTTTTCTGTTCTTTTTTGCTATTTTATATTTTCTTTTTTCCCCCCAGTGGTCTTGTACTTTTTGTATCTCTTTGAAGATCCTTAACATATATGCTTCAAACTGATTTTCATATTTCTCTGTTACATTTTCATATTTTATCTAGACTGAAAGCTGCTGCTCCTAAATTGGTATTCTTCATGAATTTTGGAAAACCAGTTTCCAGATCCATCTTGACTGGAAGCCTGTCATGTTCTGTAGTGTGGCTAGGGGGCCTCTAGAGCACATCGATATTGTAAATAGAGCAATCCAGATGCCAAGCTATTGGGTGGTGTAGTCTTCGCCTCATTTCTTGGCATTATCTACTTCCTCTTTTCCTCCTGGTGATGCAAATTTATAATAGCTCTAACCATTGACTCACATACATGGTGGGCACCACTGTTCTGAGCTTCCATCATGGTGGGGAGAGCCCCACCGAAGCACCTCATTTCAGGTTGTGAGTCTTACTTAGTCCCATCTCCAGTGGGGCACTTTCAGTTTTTATCATGCACTGGAACCCAAACTGCCAGCAGGCTCTATTTGCTTGCATTTCTGGAACCAGCAAGCCCCATCTACTTTGTGTTTCGTTTCTATTTCTGATCCAGAACATGGATATTTTGTCTTTGAAAGTGGTTTTATCTTTCTGATTTCCTGTATTTTGCTTCAATTAAAATTCTGATGGGAAATGGGTGTGAATTTATAACACAGGAACTGGATACTGTTCATTTTTTGATAAAGTGGAAATGGCAGATATATTTCATTAAACTAATTAGTATTGTGGATATCACAGTTGCTAGTAGTGATGCTCATGCTACTCTTACTTAGGCAAGTGGTTCAGTGACCCTTGGATGGAGAATGAAATAAGAGTTTGGTGCAATTTCCTCTGTATAATGAAAGTAAGACTGCTAAGTTATTTTTTTGAAATACATACTTTGTTACATATACCTTGTTGATTCCAAATATTTGTTTGCTGAATTTAATGACATTTTATTTAATTTTATTTGTTGGAAACCTGGACTTGATACCTCATTGTCTGCCAAAGATCAGATGTTCTCAATGTGACATTCAGCGAGCAGGACCAAAATATACTTTAAATATACTTTGAAACCTTGTTATAAAAGATTAATGATCTTTCATTCAATGGGTACTTTTTTTTCTTCCTTCAAATTTTCACGTGACTGATAACTTATCAATGTGTATTGTATGTTACAAATGAACTTGTCAGAAAAGGAATTATAGATGTCCGGGAACCAGAGATAACTTAACCTTGAGACTCATTTCCCATGCCCCACCCTGGATAATGTACAGAATGTTCTTTTCTTAGGGAAAAAAAAGTTCCTTATTGTCAGAAAATGATTATTATAATACATTAGTCTCAGAGTTATTGGAGTTTTGCATATTGTAAGGTTTATTGTGCATTTATAGTATACAAAGATATACAGGAATACATGGGATATAACCACAATAAGTACAACATGAGAAGTTGCCATTTTGCTCTTGATGTTATGAGAATATCATGTTTGACAATATGCTTGTAATGGAAATGTAAGGGTCATGATTCAGATAATCTTCAAAGGGGCTTGAAAGGTAAAATGTTTGATAAATTATTATTGCACTTGGCAAAAACAAACATCTTCCACGCAGAGCAATTTCATATATACCATTTAAAAACATCTCCTGTTTTTCTGAAGTTGACAGTTAACATTTTATGTAGCATGTGAACCAACTTTTCTTCAAACAAGAATTCAAGTTGTTAAACAGTTATCGTTGTTGTAAGGAATTTTTACCAACAAAATCTTTGGTAGAAGTAATTTATGGGGATGAAGTAAGGGAGAAAAAATTTACCAAAATTGAGACTAAGTTAAATTAGGAGACTTTCATCTTATTCAATGAGTCCAATCTTGAGATGCTTATAAAAAGAAAAAAAAAAAAGGAGGACAGCCTCAAAGCATCCATAACACTGGACGTGTAATGTTAAAGGGAGAATTGTGAGACCAAGGCATAAAAGAACAAGTAAAAGAAAGCCTGGGATTTCAGATCTAAACGCCATGGCTGCTGCACGATTTCTGAAGAAATAGGGGCTCAAAGCTAACTTTTACGTTAGTATTAAAAGCATTTTTTTTTTTAGAAGGAGTATCACTCTTCATACTGGAGTGCAGTGGCACGATCTCAGCTCATTGCATTCTCTGCCTCTTGGATTCAAGTGATTCTCCTGCCTCAGCCTCCTGAGTAGCTGGGATTACAGGCACCTGCCACCATGCCCAGCTAATATTTGTATTTTTAGTAGAGATGGGGTTTCACCGTGTTGGCCAGGCTGGTCTCAAACTCCTGACCTCAGGCGATCCGCACATCTAGGCCTCCCAAAGTGCTGGGATTACAGGCATGAGCCACCTCACCCAGCCAAAAGACTTTATTTTTAATATTTTTAAAATAATTTCAACTTTTATTGTAGATTCAGGGATGCATGTGCAGGTTCGTTACATAGATATATTGCATGCTGCTGACGTTTGGCGTATCATTGATCACATCACCCAGGTAGTTAGCATAGTACCCAACGGTTTCTCAACCTTTGACCTCCTCCCTCCTTCTCTGCTCTAGTAGTTCCCAGTGTCTATTGATTGCCATCTTTATGTTCATGTTATACTGAATGTTTAGCTCCCACTTATAATTGAGAATATGCAGTATTTGGTTTTCTGTTCCTACATTAATTTGTTTAGAATAATGACCTCCAGCTGCATTCATGTTGCTGCAAAGGACATGATTTTCTTCTTTTTGATTGCTGCATAGTATTCCATGGTGCATATGTACCATGTTTTCTTTATTCAATCCACCACTGATGGGTACCTGGGTTGATTCCATAACTTTGCTATTATGAATAGTGCTGCAGTGAACATATGTGTGCAGCTGTCTCTTTGGGAGAATGATTTATTCTCTTTTAGGTATACATACAGTATTGGAATTGCTGGATCAAATGGTAGTTCTGTTTTAAGATCTTTAAGAAATCTCCAAACTTCTTTCCACAGCAACTGAACTAATTTGCATTCCAACCAACAGTGTATAAGTGTTCCCTTTGCTCCATAGCCTTGCTGGAATTTGTTGTTTTAATAATAACCATTCTGACTCATGTGAGATGGTATCTCATTTTGGTTGCAATTTGCATTTCTCTGATGACGAGTGATATTGAACATTTTTTCATGTTTGTTGGCAAATTTTGTGTGGTTTTGAGAAGTGTCTGTTCATATCCTTTGCCCACTTTTTAATGAAATTGTTTGTTTTTTGCTTATTGAGGTGTATAAATTCCTTACAGATTCTGAATATTATACTTTTATCAGATGCATAGTTTGTGAATATTTTCTCCCATTCTGTAGGCTGCTGTTTATTCTTTGATGTATTTCTTTTGCTATGCAAAAGCTCTTTGGTTTAATTAGGTCCTGCTTGTCAATTTTGTTTTTGTTGCAATTGCTTTTGAGGACTTAATCATAAATTATTTCCCAAGGTTGATGTCCGGAATGGTGCTTCCTACATTTTTTTCTAGGATTCTTATAGCTTGAGGTTTTATACTTAAACTTTTAACAATCTTGAATTAATTTTTCGATATGGTGAAAGGTGAGAGTCCTATTTCATTCTTCTGTATATGACTAGTTAGCTATTCTAGCACCATTAACTGAATAGGGAGTCCTTTCCACATAGCTTATTTTTGTCAACTCTCAAAGCTACTTTTGTATAATACTTTTCATATGATATAGGAAAACATCAATTATATATCTCAAAAATTATGGGGAGAGAAGAAGTTGGAGATTATAGCCAGACCAATTCCTTACTCTTTTCCCCTGTCTAATGCCACCAGGTGCTCCTAGATCCACATGTCCCAAAAACGCCTATGTACTTTGTGCCCTATAAACTGCCCTTCCATTTTACATATTGATTAATACGAAAATGCAAAAATCCTGCATTGACAAGTTCAGTGCTTCAGGACCATTCTATGAAATAAAACAAGAGAAAAATTTACAACTTAGGGCATTGGAAATAGGTTCTTGAGAAGGCTAAAATAGACCAAGTCAAGTCACAGGCTATGTGGGTCGCCTCTAGTAAAAACCGAGCACAGGTGAGGATGTCCTAGTCTTAAGTGGCTGTAATTGATGATATTTGCCTAGAAATCAATAGGTCCATTTTATGCATATTCACCTGTACCAACCGCAACCAAAAATGTGGAAGGAAAAATAGCTAATAGACTTTTCTTGGAGGGGGTGGTGAGAAGGAATTACAGTGTTTAAATTGAAATGAGATGAAAATCAAAGTGCTCTCTTGCCTGAATGAGAAAAGTTTTCAAATAAATTTGATGACTCAAAAAATAACCTCTCTGTGCCTCAGTTTCTTCATCTGTAAAATGAGCATAACAGTACCTACTTAAAGAGTTGTTGTTAATATTCTAAGTGTTAATGTACTTAAAAGTAGACTTAAAAATAGCTGTAAGAGGACTGGCACATATAAGCTTTAAATAACTAAGTGCTACAAAGGATACAGTAATTGCATTTTTTCTTCATATATGGTTTTTTAGTTTTTAATGAATGTTTTCATGTATACTATTAATTATAAAATTCCTGTGAAATATGCATTGTTTACCCTATTTTTCGCATATGGGAACTGAGCAAAAGAGGTTGTTCAAGGCCACCCACCAACAAGAGCCAAATTTGGAAAGAGAGTGCAGGTCTCACAGCTGCTGCTCCAGGATGCAACCCATTGTGTTGCACTGTCCCTTGATAATTGGATTTTAATCAGGTCTGTGGATAAGTCACACACACACACACACACACACACATGCACGCACACACGAAACAGAGCTTTGGATAGGATACAAGAAAAATAATCTCACCAAGAATGTACTTTAGCGACAGGAAGCAGTTACTTCAACATAGACCAAGGCAAACAGCAGACAAGCAGGAAGCAATTAAACAGAAGGAGTCCCCCAGTTTGTTTCATTTTATTTATCATTATATTGAGCATAGTGTCATTCAGAGGCTAAGAGAAAGACGCCCACCTTTGAGCCTATGCTAAGGGGATCCTGGAAGCTTTCGCCAGGGTAGCTGAGGCAGTGCTGTGAGGTGAACAGAACCTCAGACCCTGACACCCTTAGAGGGAAACCAAGGGAGTGACTGTCAATAATTAAACCATCTGTAACCCTTTATATTGTTTTGGTTCTCAGAAGCAAATCAAGGACACCACACATAGAATGTAAATTGGCCTTTGTAGTCTTGCCCCCTGGTATAATTAGCAGATGCTCTTTCTTAATGCAGGCCAGTTCAGGGGAAATCTATTTCCATAATGAAACATGCTATTTCCATGTGTGCTGAAACTCAGCTTCTCCAAGTTTCTATGTTCCTGTCATTGGGATGACTTGGAAAAGAAGTATTTTATTATTGTCCATCTCCAGAATAGAAGTTCTAGACCTGGGAGTCCCCAAAATATAGTACGGATAAAGAACCATTTTTAAAAATATCAACAAATGAAAGAGAAATGTATTAAGTGTTGTAAGCAATCCTAAAGGATACCTAAGAATCTTAAAAGATTCTTTGCTTTGATATGCAGTCATGAAACACTGATAGCATGAGTGAAAAAATTGTAACTTTAATAAATATGATGTCTTTGGAAGAACAAATGTTTCAAAATGAGGCATATAGAGGAGAGGAGAAGAGAGAGAGACAGAGGAAGAGAAAGAGAGAGGAAATGTTGAAAATATTTTCTTAGTAGATAAAGGGAGGTCAGAGAAGTGATTTTCAGGTTGGAGAGCTAAAAAGGGATGAAGGCTCAGGGAACTATAAAGGAGGAAATGGTACAAGAATAAACTCTGAGGGCATTGTCACAAAGACTTATCAAGGTCTGGAAAATGTTTTCGGCGTAACTATAGAAGAGAGAGACATTAAATGTTGCTTGACTACCTAAGTCTTCTCTTGCTTCATCTGCCAAAGTACGCTTCACTGGAAAAGATGGGAGACCTTTCCAGCCAGTCTTCTACATGATTTCTCTGCAATAAAAATGTGCAGAAGTAGCACACATGTCCACCTGTAAGCTGGCAACTCCCCGATTAGTAGAAAGTCTATAAGTAAATTTAGCTAAATATAAAAGAGTACAACTTAAAGTACAATATATTCAAGTTAAGAACATATAACAAATAATTTTTTAAAATAGTAGTTATGATGAGATTATCATAGCCCAGGTGGTACTATTAAAATATTGAGAGTAAGACGTGTGTCCATGTTTAATGTTGTTTACAGTATGATTTTTATTAAAAACAAAAACAAGCAAAAAAACCTGTAGGCAACTTAAATTTTAAAACCTAGATAAAAGAGATAATTTTATAGAAAAATACTCCTTACTCAAATTGGACCCAGTAGAGAGAATATCTAAAGAGAACAATTGCCATAGAAGAAAATGGGAAGCAACTAACAGGCTCCCTCATAATAAAAGATTTAGACCTTGATGGCTTCACAAACTTCTTGCTTCATTCTCCAAAGTGCACTGTAAGCATCATATAATCTCAATGCACCTTAAGTCTTTCCAGTCCAGGAAAAAAGAGGTTAAACTTTTAAGTTTATTTTTATAAAATGAGCAAAATATTTTCTTCTATAACCTGACAGCTTCAACCAAAAAAGAAAACTGCAGACTGATCCCATTCATAAATATCTGCATAAAAATCTTAGATCAATTACTAGCAAATAGAATTTATTTAAAAAAACACTACACATTATAACCAAGTAAGCTTTATTCTAGGAATTGAAGAGTGGTTAAATATCAGGAAGTCCCATTAATAAAATCTAACACATTAGAGTTAAGATAAAATACCTTATGCTTATATCTGCTTATATAGACACAGAAAAGGCATTTGACGAAATTCAAAATCAATCATGTTTTTAAAAAGTAAAAAGATCGAATAAGGTTGGAATTGATGGATTAAGTCCTTAATTCAGCACTATATGTTATATAACTTCCATTCTAATAATCATCACTTTATTTCACAGGAGAATATTTCTTGCAAAATTTATAACAAGATCAGATATGTGTTTACTTATAGAAAAAAAGTCAAGGTCTTTTTATATAAAAAGCTTCTAAAATACAGAAGAGGCCAATAATCCTATAGAAAATGACTAGAATTTTCTGTAATTCTAAGCCAGTTTGTCATTAAATAATAATAGATTAAAATAAAACGATTTTCTATAATTCTAAAATGAGCTATAGAATATAAGCAGAGTGAATTGATAAGTTAAAATATCTGCGAATAATGTGAAAAAATGCTTAGTCTCACTCACAATAAGCGAAATACAGATTAAGAACAAGATTATGCCAGTCTGGCCAACATGGTGAAACCCTGTCTCTACTAAAAATTAGCTGGGCATGCGGGCATGTGCCTGTAATCCCAGCTACTCGGGAGGCTGAGGCAGGGAAATTGCTGGAACCAGGGAGGTGGAGGTTGTAGTGAGCCGAGATTGCGCCACTGCACTCAAGATTATGATCCAATTTCTGATTTATCAATTTGAAAAATTTCCCTAAATTTGACAAGTAGTCTGTTTGAGAGATTATGAGTGAACATGCAATTATATTTGTGACTGAAGAGAATGCAAAAATATAAAACCCAATGGAAGGGAATTTAGCAATATCTAGAATAATTGCATATAAATTTATTCTCTGACCAAGTAATACCAATTCTAGGAATCAATAAAAAATAAAATAAAAAGGCTTATGCTCAAAGCTATTTGATACAGAACTATTTCAAAAGGAAAAAGCTAAAGAAAAAAAAAATCTATATGTAGGGGACTACTGGAATAAAATATGGTAGACCCAAGCAATGAAATACCATACAGCTATAAAAAGAAATGAGGGTCAGGTGCCATGGCTCATGTCACTAATCTGAACACTTTAGGAGGCTGATGTGGGAAGATCACTTGAGGATAGGAGTTCAAGATCAGCCTGGGCAACAAAGTGAGGCTCTATGTCTACAATAAAATTTAAAAAAAAGTATTAAAATGAAAAAAAATGGGCGTGGTTGCATGCACCTGTAGATCTAGCTACTTGGGAAGCTGAAGTGGGAGGACTGCTGGAACCCAGAAGTTCAAGGTTACAGAGAACTATGTTCATGCCACTGCACTCCAACCTGGGAGACAGGGCGAGACTCCATCGTTAACTGAAAAAAATTAAAAAGTAAAATAAAGGAATGAGGAATATCTCTACACACTGCCATGAAGTTTCTTGAGAATATAATAAGTATCTGTCACACACAGACAGGTTTAGAGATTTGCCAGTTTGGTTTGGAGCAGGAGGGTAAACAGAAAGGAAGATTCACAGAATAAAAGAGCACTTGATGTGGTAGATGGACAATTTGGAACTAACAGTATTTGATTAGCATATACGGCAAGAGCAAGAAAAAGTCTGAACCACAAAAGCAAATAGAATCATAGTAACTTTCTGACTATTTAATCAATGATTATATTTACATAGACTTATTAATGTAAGGCTTAACTGTTAAATGAAATATGATGCTATATCTAAAATGGGAAGGCAGGATATAGTGCAAGGAGGGTAAGTCCTTTACTCATCTAATGGTAAGTCAATACATGATGTCTGAAACTAACCAATTGAGAAATAGCTACGTAAGCATGTACTGTGGAAACGTAGAGGCAACTACGAAAACAGAAGCCTTTGCTTCTGTTGATTTGGGCTGAGTTACATATGCTTTTCAGCACCATGTAAATTTTTCCAAAAAATCAAGTGAAAGTATTACATAGATTACAAAAATAGAAAAACAGTATTTTTTTTTAAAGATGTTCAGATACATTTCCCTAAGTTCATTTAAAACAAAGTGCACCAGGCTACAGTGGTATCTGACTGGGCAGAAAATAGAGAAAGAGACAGACTCTGAAAAGACCTGAAGTAACATCAGTTAAGCCTGGAGACCATCACCAGAGCTAGTCTTAAGGGTGAGTCCACAATGAGTGAAAGGGAGAGGGGGTGCTTTCTGTCCATTTAAACTACAGCAACAGCATGGAGATTCTCCATTAGTCATTTTTTTTCTCGCTCTCTTCAAGACTTGCCACCTTTCTTTAGTGGGCAATGGGAGCTCCTACCTCCGAGTTTCTGCTGTGACCACTGTAGACGTGAAGTCCTGGCCACACATCCTACCTCAGGGAATTGCAGGGAACCTATATGGCTCAGGTTGTCCAGGACGTTTTCTCTGTCTCTGACAAGCTTCCTGGCTCAGTGTTCTCATGCATGCAAGGGGCATAATACCTGCCTACATTTGTTTACCGAGAGCCTAAAATTCATTCTTTTTAGTGTGCAGTTCTAGGAGTTTTGACACATGTGCACTGACCTCTAACCCCCATGACAGTCAAGATAGAGAAGTTTCATCACCCCTCAAATTCCCACATGCCCACTGTAGTCAACCCTGACCCACGTGTAATCTGTGGCAACCACTGGAGAAGTCATACTCAAAAGGCTGCATTCCATGTGATTCCATTCACAGGGCACTCTGGAAAAGGTACAACTATAGAGGCAGAGAACAAGGCAGTGGCCCCTAGGCTATGAACCCAGGGAGTCTTGTCCCTGGTGTCCCTCCCAATTTAGGCATACAGCAGTCGAAAGGGCCGTTATGTGAGACCCGTTCCCCACCACCCTTGCCAGGGCCTTACAACTGATAACCCAGTACTTTAACAACTGGAACTGGGTCTACAACAACATAGTAGGTCAGGATGAAAACGAATTGAGTAAATTAAAGTGAGGTACATATTCCTATGGTGGCAAATGGAGGCAATGAGCGAACGTCCTTCCACTGTGTTTCCAAAATCCATCT
Source organism: Chlorocebus sabaeus (assembly GCF_047675955.1). Classification (NCBI taxonomy): domain Eukaryota; kingdom Metazoa; phylum Chordata; class Mammalia; order Primates; family Cercopithecidae; genus Chlorocebus; species Chlorocebus sabaeus. The sequence goes on from NC_132906.1 coordinate 60,190,520, forward strand.
ACAAAGACAGAGGAGAGAGAGAGAGACAGAGAGGAGAGAGAAGCAGAGAGGAGAGAGAGAGAGACAGAGACAGAGAGGAGAGAGAAGAAGAGAGAGAGAGAGACAAGAGGGGAAAGAGAAGCAGAGAGAGAGGGGAAGGAGGCAGAGAGACAAAGAAGGAGTCAAAGAGAGAAAGAAAGAGAAAGATAGAAGTAGTAAAGAAAAAAGTGTGCCCTATTCCTTTAAATTCCAGGGTAAATTTAAAACCTATTATTGATAATTGAAGGTCTTCTCCATGAGTCTGTAACACTCCAATACTACCTTGTTGTCAGTGTAAACAAGGGAGTAGCCTGAAAACACTGAGACCACTGACAATCTGTAGCCTTCTTATCAAAAATTTTTAACCCAGTAACCCACAGATGGGCCAAATGCATTCAGTTGGTATCAGCAACTGCTTTGCTAAAAGTAGAAAAATAACCTTTAGGGAAACTTCATTGTGAGCACACCTCACCAGTTCAGATACAGTTCAGATAGTTCAGAACTATCCTAAGCCAAAAAGCAAAAATGTGGATTACTAACTCAAAAATCTTAAAGAATGGGGTTATTCTGTTAGAAAATGGTGATTTAACACTAACAGATATAACACTAACTGCTGAAAATTCCCTTAACCCAGTAGATTTCCTAACATTTGATTTAAATCTTAATTATCATACAAAGGTCCGACCAGACCTAGCAGGAACCCCCTTCAGGACAGGATGATAGATTGCTCCTTCCAGATGGTTGAGGGAAAAATCACAATGGATATTCAGCAATTTATAGGGAAACTCTTGCAGAAGCAGAGTTAGGAAAATTGCCTAATAACTGGTCTGCTCAAACGTTTGAGCTGTTTGAGCTCAGCCAAGACTTAAGGTACTTACAGAATCAAAAAAACTATCTCAATCCTGACTCAAAAGGTTACCTACACCCTCTCTGAAACGAATTTACATAAGAACTGTTGGTTATGGGAATGCATCTTGATGGGGCAGCTGGGTTGTTATGAAATACTCAGGAACCCAGCCCAGCTCTAGAACTCACCCCTGAGGGCAAAGGCAATGTTAGGCAAACTGGTAAAGGACCACTAGAATCCAGCAGCCCAGAATCTTTTCTTTGTGGTCAACAAAGGCAGGAAAACAGGTGCAGGACTGCTACATTGGTGAGCATAACTAATTTGATAAGCAGAGGTCCATGGGTGGTTAGGCACCCTGGAAAGGAATAAGCATTATTAGGACCATAGAGGATGCTCTAGGACTAATACTTACCAGAAAATGACTAGGGGTGCTGGCATCCCTATGTTCTTTTTCCAGATGGGAAACGTTCTCCTCAAGGCAAAAACACTCTTAAGATGTATTCTGCAGAATTTGGCCCAGTCAGAGTGCATGTACCTTTTCCCTCTCAGCCTTGAAGCAAATTAAAATAGACATAGGTAAATTCTCAGATAACCCTTATGGCTATATTGATGTTTTACAAGGGTTAGGACAATCCTTTGATCTGACATGGAGAGATGTAATGTTACTGCAAGATCAGACACCAAACCCAAACGAGAGAAGTGCCGCCATATTTGCAGCCCGAGAGTTTGGCAATCTCTGGGTATCTCAGTCAGGCCGATGATAGGATGAAAACAGAGGAAGGAAAACAATTCCCCACAGGCCTGCAGGCAGTTGCCAGTGTAGACCCTCAGTGGGACACAGAGTCAGAATATGGAGATTGGTGCTGCAGACATTTGCTAATTTGCGTGCTGGAAGGACAAAGGAAAACTAGGAAGAAGCCTACAGATTATTCAATGATGTCCACTATAACACAGGGAAAGGAAGAAAATCTTACTGCCTTTCTGGAGAAACTAAGGGAGGCATTGAGGAAGCGTATCTCTGTGTCACCTTTCTCTATTGAAGACCAACTAATCTCAAAGGATAAGTTTATCACTCAGTCAGCTGCAGACATTAGAAAAAAACTTCAAAAGTCCACCTTAGGCCCAGAGCAAAACTTAGAAACTCTATTGAACTTGGCAACCTTGGTTTTTTTATAATAGAGATCAAGAGGAGTTGGCAGAACAGGACAAACGGGATTAAAAAAAAGGGCCATCTCTTTTGTCATGGCCCTCAGGCAAGTGGACTTTGGAGGCTCTGGAAAAGGGAAAGGCTGAGCAAAGCTTCCAGTGCGGTCTACAAGGGCACTTTAAAAAAGATTGTCTGAATAGAAATAAGCCACCCCCTCATCCATGCCCCTTATGTCAAGGGAATCACTGGAAGGCCCACTGCCCCAGGGCATGAAGATCCTCTGTGTCAGAAGCCGCTAACCAGGTGATCCAGCAGCAGGACCGAGGGTGCCCGGGACAAGCGCCAGCCCATGCCATCACCCTCACAAAGCCCTGGGTATGTTTGACCATTGAGGGCCAGGAGGTTAACTGTCTCCTGGACACTGGCCCGGCCTTCTCAGTCTTACTCTCCTGTCCTGGACAACTGTTCTCCAGATCTGTCACTATCCGAGGAGTCCTAGGACAGGCAGTCACTAGATACTTCTCCCAGCCATTAAGTTGTGACTGGGAACTTGACTCTTTCCACATGCCTTTATAATTATGCCTGAAAGCCCCACTCCTTTGTTAGGGAGAGACATTCTAGCAAAAGCAGGGGCCATTATACACCTGAACGTAGGAGAAGGAACACAGGTTTCTTGTCCCCTACTTGAGGAAGGAATTAATCCTGAAGTCTGGGCAACAGAAGGACAATATGGACAAGCGAAGAATGCCCATCCTGTTCAAGTTAAACTAAAGGATTCGGCCTCCTTTCACTATCAGAGGCAGTACCCCCTTAGACCCGAGGCCCAACAAGGACTCCAAAAGATTGTTAAGGACTTAAAAGCCCAAGGCCTAGTAAAACCATGCAATAGCACCTGCAATACTCCAATTTTAGAAGTACAGAAACCCAACGGACAGTGGAGGTTAGTGCAAGATCTCAGGATTATCAAGGAATATCAATGAGGCTGTTGTCCCTCTATACCCAGCTGTACCTAACCGTTACACTCTGCTTTTCCAATTACCACAGAAAACAGAGTGGTTTACAGTCCTGGAACTTAAGGATGCCTTCTCTGCATCCCTGTACTTCCTGGCTCTCAATTTTTGTTTGCCTTTGAAGATTGTTCGAACCCAACGTCTCAACTCACCTGGACTATTTTGCCCCAAGGATTCAGGGATAGTCCTTATCTATTTGGCCAGGCATTAGCCCAAGACTTGAGCCAGTTCTCATACTTGGACGCTCTTGTCCTTCAGTACATGGATGATTTACTTCTAGCTGCCTGTTCAGAAACTTTGTGCCATCAAGCCATTCAAGCACTTTAAAACTTCCTCACCATTTGTGGCTACAAGGTTTCCAAACCAATGGCTCAGCTCTGCTTACAACAGGTGAAATACTTAGGGCTAAAATTATCCAAAGGCATCAGGGCCCTCAGTGTGGAATGCATCCAGCCTATACTGGCTTATCCTCATCCCCAAACCCTGAAGCAATTAAGAGGGTTCCTTGGCATAACAGCCTTCAGCCAAATATGGATTCCCAGGTATGGCGAAATAGCCAGGCCATTATACACGCTAATTAAGGAAACTCAGAAAGCCAATACCCATTTAGTAGAATGGACACCTGAAGCCTAAGTGGCTTTTCAGGCCCTAAAGAAGGGGCTAATGCAAGCCCCATTGTTAAGCTTGCCAACAGGGTGAGATTTTTCTTTATATGTCACAGAACAAAACAGAAATAGCTCTAGGAGTCCTTACACAGGTCCAAGGGACCACTTTGAAACCTGTGGTGTACCTGAGTAAGGAAATTGATAGTAGCATATGGTTGACCTCATTGTTTACGGGTAGTGGCAACAGTAGCAGTCCTAGTATCTGGAAAGCAGTTAAAATGATACAGGGAAGAGATCTTACAGTGTGGACATCTTATGATGTGAATGGCATACTCACTGCTAAGGGAGACTTGTGGCTGTCAGACAACTGTTTGCTTAAATATCAGGCTCTATTACTTGAAGGACCAGTGCTGTGACTGCGCACTTGTGCAACTCTTAATCCAGCCACATTTCTTCCAGATAATGAAGAAAAGATAGAACATAACTGTCAATAAGTAATTGCTCAAACCTATGCTGCTCGAGGGGACCTTATAGAGGTTACCTTGACTGTTCCCGACCTCAACTTGTATACTGATGGAAGTTCCTTTGTAGAAAAAGGACTTCGAAAAGTGGGGTATGCAGTGGTCAGTGATAATGGAATACTTGAAAGTAATCCCCTCACTTCAGGAACTAGTGCTCAGCTGGCAAAACTAATAGCCCTCACTCAGGCACTAGAATTAGGAGACGGAAAAAGGGTAAATATATATACAGACTCTAAGTACGCTTACCTAGTCCTCCATGCCCACGCAGCAATATGGAGAGAAAGGGAATTCCTAACTTCTGAGGGAACTCCTATCAAACATCAGGAGGTCATTAGGAGAGTATTACTGGCTGTACAGAAACCTAAAGAGGTGGCAGTCTTGCACCGCTGGTGTCATCGGAAAGGAAAGGAAAGGGAAATAGAAGGGAACGGCCAAGCCGGTATTGAAGACAAAAGAGCTGCAAGGCGGGACCCTCCATTAGAAATGCTTAGAGAATGACCCCTAGTATGGGGTAATCCCCTGCAGGAAACCAAGCCGCAGTACTCAGCGGAAGAAATAGAATGTGGAACCTCAAGAGTACACAGTTTTCTCCCCTCAGGATGGCTAGCCATCGAAGAAGGAAAAATACTTTTGCCTGCAACTAACCAATGGAAATTACTTAAAACCCTTCACCAAACTTTTCACTTAGGCATTGATAGCATCCATCAGATGGCCAAATCATTATATACTGAACCAGGACTTCTCAAAACTATCAAGCTGATAGTCAGGGCCTGTGAAGTGTGCCAAAGAAAAATCCCCTGCACTTCAGGCCATACATTTCAATCCCTGTATCTTTAACTTCCTTGTTAAGTTTGTCTCTTCCAGAATCAAAGCTGTAAAACTACAAATTGTTCTTCAAATGGAGACCCAGATGCAGTCCATGACTAAGATCTACTGTGGACCCCTGGACAGGCCTGCTAGCCCATGCTCCGATGTCAATGACATTGAAGGCACTCTTCCCAAGGAAATCTCAACTGCATGATCTCTACTATGCCCCAATTCAGTAGGAAGCAGTTAAGAGAGCTTGTTTGTCAACCTCCCCAATAGCACTTAGGTTTTCCTGTTGAGAGCGGGGACTGAGAGACAGGCCTAGCTGGATTTCCTAGACTGACTAAGAATTCCTAAGCCTAGCTAGGGAAGATGATGCACCTACCTTTAAAAACAGGCCTTGTAACTCAGCTCACACCAGACCAATTAGGTAGTAAAGAGGGCTCACTAAAATACCAATTAGGCTAAAAACAGGAGGTAAAAAATAATCAAATCATCTATCGTCTGAGAGCAGAGGGGGAGGGACAATGATCGGGATATAAACCCAGGCATTCAAGCAGGGAGTGGCAACCCCCTTTGGGTGCCCTCCCATTGTATGCGAGCTCTGTTTTTCACTCTATTAAATCTTGCAGCTGCATACTCTTCTGGTCCGTGTTTGTTATGGCTGAAGCTGAGCTTTTGCTTGCCGTCCACCACTGCTGTTTGCCACCATCACAGACCTACTGCTGACTTCCACCCCTTGGGATCCAGCAGGATGTCTGCTGTGCTCCTGATTCAGTGAGGAGCCCATTGCCACTCCCAATCAGACTAAAGGCTCGCCATTGTTCCTGCATGGCTGAGTGCCTGTGTTCATCCTAATCGAGCTGAACACCAGTCGCTGGGTTCCACGGTTCTCTTCTGTGACCCACGGCTTCTAATAGAGCTATAACACTTGTTACATGGCCCAAGTTTCCTTTTTTTGGAATTCATGAGGCCAAGAACCCCAGGTCAGAGTACAAAAGGCTTCCTGCCATCTTGGGAGCAGCCCACCCCATCTTGGGAGTGGCCTGTCACCATTTTGGGAGCTATAAGAACAAAGACCCCCATAACATCTAGGAAGGCTGGAGAGGTTTTCCTGGATTATTCCCCCAAATATGTTTTTCAAGCTCATAGAATTCTCTTCTTCCTCAAGAATACCAATTAATTTTAGGTTTTGTCATTTAGCATAATCCCAGACTCTTGGAGGATTTGTTGATATTTTCTTATTCTTTTTTCTTTGTCTTTGTTGGATTGGGTTAATTCAAAGACCTTGTCTTCGAGGCCAGAATTTCTTCTACTTGTTCAATTCTATTCCTGAGAATTTCCAGAGCATTTTGCATTTCTAAAAGTGTGTCCAAAGTTTCCTGAATTTTTTATTGTTTTTTCTTTAAGCTATCTATTTCCTTGAATATTTCTTCCTTCACTTCTTGTGTCATATTTTGGATTTCCTTGCATTAGGCTTCACCTTTCTCTAGTCCCTCCCTGATTACCTTAATAACTACCTGAATTCTTTTTTCAGGTAAATCAAGGATATCTTCTTGGTTTGGATCCATTGCTGGTGAACTAGTGTGATTTTTTGCAGGGTGTTGAAGAACCTTGTTTTTCATATTACTAGGGCTAGTTTTCTCATTCCTTCTCATTTGGGTAGGCTCTGTCAGAGGGAGGGTCTAGGGCTGAAGGTTGTTGTTCAGATCCTTTTTCTTTTTCATGGGATGTTCCTTTGATGTCATATTCTCCCCCTTTTCCTAATGGATGTAGCTTCTTGTGAGCCAAACTGCAGTGACTGTTTTCTCTGTTTTGGGTCTAGCCACCCAGTGAGTCTATCCAGCTCCAGGCTGGCACTGGGGGCTGTCTGCATAGAGTTCTATGATGTGAACTGTCTATGCATCTCTACCATGGATACCAGTGCCTGTTCTGGTGGAGGTGGTGGAGGGTGCAATGGGCTCTGTGAGAGTTCTTAGCTTTGATGGTTTAATATTCTATATTTGTGCTGGTTGACCTCTTGCCAGGAGGTGGTGCTTCCTAGAGAACATCAGCTGTGCTATCATGGGGAGGAATCAGCAGTGGGTGGGGCCGTAGAACTCCCAAATTATATATCCTTTGTCTTCTGCTACCAGGATGGGTAATGACCTCTTGCCAGGAGGTGGTGTTTTCCAGAGAACATCAGCTGTGGTATCATAGGGAGGAATCAGCAGTGGGTGGGGCTGTAGAACTCCCAAATTATATGTCCTTTGTCTTCTGCTACCAGGATGGGTAGGGAAGGACCATCAGGTGGGAGCAGGGCTAGGCAGGTTTGAGCTCTGACTCTCCTTGGGTGGATCTTCCTGTGGCTGTTGTGGGGAATGGGGGTAAGATTCCCAGTCACTGGAGTTGTGTACCTAGGAATATTATGGCTGCCTTTGCTGATTCATGAAGTTTGTCAGGGAAGTGGGGGAAAGCTGGCAGTCACAGGCCTCACCCACATCCCACACAAATCAATAAGCCAGTGCCAGTCTCACTCCTACTATGTCCCCACCGCATCAGTCCCCAGACGGTTTCCAGGTAGACAGCGATAAGGGCTTGAAAACCTGCCCTAGGCTATCCACCGCCCAGCTCTGAAAGAGAAGGCCTTGATTCTTTCCCTGAGTGTGGAGTCTGCCCTCTCCCAAGTTCTGGCCAGGAGGTTTCTCACCCCTTTCTAATTGTCACTAAATTTAGCTAGAGATTTCCTTCTCCCTGTGTAGTTTTACCCCCTGCTCCTCTCCCCTTGCATCCCTGTGGTGCCAGGCAGGAATGACCTACTTGGGACCCAGCAAGCTCCCAGAGCCTTTCTGCTGCTGCTTCTACCTCTGTATTTTGCTCAGTTCTCCAAATTGACTCAGCTCCAGGTAAAGTCAGAAACTTCTCCTGCAAACAGATCTTCAGCTTCTCCAGTGGTGATGTGTGTTCGAGAGGGTCTCCCTTTCCCACTTCTGCAATTGGGGCACCCACAGTTTTGAGGGCATCTCCTGGGTCCTGCAGGAACAGTCTGCTTCCTTCAGAGGGTCTCTGGACCATATATTTAGCCATACAAAATAGATGGAGGTAAAAGAGTGAGACGTCTTGTGAGCAGAATCATAATGCTTAAATAACGAATTACAAGTTTCTGAGGCTTAAATTTCAGAAATGGCTAACACAGAGGTTCTTATGTCATGACGAAGAGATCACAGGGCAGATCTACACCCATCATGCTGATCAGATGATTGAAAGATTCTCCCTGGGGCCTGAAAGCTTAAGGGAATGAATAACTCCTCCCTCCTCAGGCCCAAGTCACAAGGTCACTTGCGCCAGTAGCATTGCGTCAGCAAGATAGCAAAGCAGGGACAGAGCGGGCCAGAAGACACATACCCCCTGAAGATTGAGAAGGAGGCCATACGGGTACTCCATAGCAGTCAAGTCAGACTGGAACACTTCCTGTTTACAGAGGACTATAAACACTTCCTGTTTACAGAGGACCTGCTGTCCTCACTTGGGACTGACGCCATTTTAGACCTCAGCCTGCCAGGTGCTCATTAAAATAGCGTGTTGCTCCACACAGCCTTGTGTTGTTTGTTGGCGCACTCTCAGGGTTCGAACTGATACAAGAGCCTTGCAATGATTACACTTGTGAAATGTTCATCCTTGTGGTGTAATTAGCACTGTATCCCTTTTTCCATGTGTCCTTTCCACACTCCATTTCAGGAATCCTGCACTGTCTATTATCCTTTCTCACAACTATCTTTGCAATTCCCTTGACTCGACTGCTTCTATCCTATAAGCAATTGAACCTGCTGCAGCCTTAACAATTTAACACACAAAAGAAACAAAGCCCAAAGCCTCCTTTCATATCTATTTCCCATTCAGTTATCATCCCTGCTATATCCAAAACCTCTTGAAAGCATTGTCTGTATTTATTATCTTCATTTTCTCAAATCCTACTCAGTTTCAGACCTACTGTAGTCTGACTTTTATCATCCATGTAGCACCAAAAGCCCTCCTTTAGAGGTCACCAGTGACATGCATGTCACTAACCCCAAGGCCATGTTCTCATTCTCCTCTTACTTGATCCATCTGGGATACTGAGGCAGTTCACCATACGCTTATTACTGAAACACTCTATCCTTGCCTTTCATAAGCTTACACTCTTCTGATTTTCCTCCTCCTTCACACTTTGGCCAGCTCATTCTTTTCCACCTGGTCTTAAATAAGTCAGGATTTCTCAAAGTTTTATCTCAGACCTTTTCTTTAATCCTTTTTCCCTAGTTAATTTCAACTATCACCAAATCACCATGGCTTCAATCACTATCTATAACTGTGCTTTTTATGTTTACTCCAACTTTTCTCAGAGCTCCAGATCTGTAGAACCAACAACTGTCTCCATGCCATCAGTACTTGTTGATCTCATGGGCATCCTATGCTTCACATCTTGAAAACTAAGCTCATAATTTTCTTTCCACTCCTGGCTTCCCCCCAGTATTTCTGAGCTGAGAGTATGGTTCATGCCAGAAAGTTGGAAATTATCGTTGCTATCTTTCCTTCATTGGGATCAGTATTCTACCAATCACCAAGATTTCTAATCTTTCTTCTAACTATGCCTCAAACTGACCTATTTCTCTTTATCTCCATGGCTATTTCCTCTCACATAGGCTACTTCAATATCCTCCATACCGGTCCCTTACATCTGCTCTTATAATCCTTTAATTTATATACCTCATTGTGAACAAAATCATCTTTTAAAAATGAAAGTCTGTTCATGAAATTTCTCTGCTTAACCTACTTTAATGGCTTCCCTTTTATACCTAGATAAAATCCCAGATTCTTATAATGGACCTCAAGATTATGTATGATATGATGTCTGTCTGCCTTATCAGTCGTATCTAGAGACATTTAGTCCTCCATTTCTTCTACTTCTGCCTCATCCGCTTTCAGTTCCTTGAATATACTTCTTCCTGTCTTAGTGCCTTTGCCTACACTATTCAGTCTGCCAGGAATGATCTGTCCTTCAGTGACTAGCTCACTCCTAGTAATTCACATGATGCTAATTGTTTATGTATTACTTCTGCATTTCCTGATCCTACTAAAATAGTTGAGTCCCCTGGTAGGATGATCTCTTAGCTCCACGATAGCACTTATTACAGCTGCAATTAGTTGGTTGTTTATTATTTGGATTATCCACTCAAAAATATGGTTGAATGAATGACTCCAAAGGGAGTCTAGTTCTGTATCTCTAGTTCTATCTCTCACCTTGGGCTTTTTTTCCCCTTGTTGAATATGACCTCTAAATGTGCCAACTCTTAAATCCACAATTTCAGCCAACAGTCTCACCACCTACATCATCATCAAAATCAGAGACAAGGGAGTCATCCCAGAGTCGTCCTTTCACCTCATCTCCATAGCTTATGGATCTCCAAGTCTTGTTGGTTTAGCTTACAAGGCAGTTATCGGTGACTTTTTTCCTTCAGCTTTTATTTTGAGTTCCGGTATACATGTGCAGGATATGCAGGTTTGTGACATAGGTAATCGTGTGCCATGGTTGTTTGCTGCACAGATAAACTCATCACCTTAAGCCCAGCATTCATTAGCTATCCTTTGGGATGATCTCCCTCCCCAGTCCATCCCGACAGGCCCCAGTGCGTGTTGTTCCTCCCCATGTGTCCATGTATTCTCATTGTTCAGCTCCCAGTTATAAATGAGAACTTGCTGCATTTGATTTTCTGTTCCTAAATTAGTTTGCTGAGGATAATGGCTTCCAGCACCATCCATGTGCCTGCAAAGGACATAATCTTGTCCTTTTATTTTATTTTATTTTATTTTAAGTTCCAGAATACATGTGCAGGACATGTAGGTTTGTTACATAGGTAAACATGTGCCGTGATGGTTTGCTGCACCTATCAATCCATCACCTAGGTATTAAGCCCCAAATGCATTAGCTATTTATCCTGATGCTCTCCCTCCCCTACTCCCACAGGCTCCACTGTGTGTTGTTCCTCTCCCAGAGTGTCCGTGTGTTCTCATTGTTCACCTCTCCCTTGTAAGTGAGAACATGCGGAGTTTGGTTTTCTGTTCCTGTATTAGTTTGCTGGATCTTGTTCCTTTTCATGGTTGCATAGTATTCCATGGTGTGTATGTACCACATTTTCTTTATCCAGTCTATCATTGATGGGCATTTGGGTTGACTTTATGTCTTTGCTATAGTGTTGCAATGAATATTTATAGTAGAATGATTTACATTCCTTTGGGTATATACCCAGTAATGGGATTGCTGGGTCAAATGGTATTTCTGCCTCTAGATCGTTGAGGAATCGCCATACTGTCTTCCACCATAGTTGAACTAATTTACACTCCCATCAACAGTGTAAAAGTGTTCCTTTTTCTCTGCAATCTCCTTACAAGGCATTTATTGTATGTGTGCTGCCATCCACTATCTTCACAACAACCTTTAAGTCTTTGCTTGTCTCATACTTTTACTCATCAGTTCTTACATGTTTGTTTGTTTGTTTTTCAATAACTATGTGGTTGAAATATTGACCTATCAAACCACTTATCCTTTTATAATTCTGTTTTGAAACTGAATCAACAAAAACAGACACTGTTTGGGCAGCTTTTATTTCCAGCTTATAATCCAAGAATTTTCCTCAAGGGAAAATTTTGATGCTATTTTGATGAAACTCATTCCAAGATAATGAGTTCTTTTGGGGGTAAAAAACCATTGCTTTCCTTTATAATATAAATAGTTCTAGAATTAATATCCAGAGATAAGTTTCTAGTTTCTATTTAACTTTTCAATAATTTCCTGAATATTATTTCATTTCCAAAGAATTAAAAAATGAACAATAGAAACCTGTGAGAGACCGAATATGCAAACAGACAGTGGCCAGACCGCATATAAAACAGAACACTGACCCACTCCTGTACAACAACCAGCCTAGGAAGCCAAACCACAACCTCTGCAGCAATCAGCCCCAAACAGTCAGCACTTACTCGGTTATTGCCAGCTCCCCTAATTTTTACCCCTGCTTTCAACTCAAGCTCAACCAGAGAAAGCCAAATGTGCTCCCCTAGCTAGTCATATAGGATGCTTTGTTTCTAGTTAGCTCACCTCCAGGTTCCTCATTCTGATACAGGAGTGGGGACAGGGAAGAAAAGGGTGGGGTTCCTGGTGAGGGCTCCACCCTTTGGCCTGTGCCCATGGAGCTAACTGAGAACAGGCACTCCTCTTTGCACCCAAATGTTGCATTTCTCAAGACCACTCTTGCCTGCTACACTCCCCATCCTGTGCCCATGTAAACCCAAGACCTTAGCAGGCACAGAGGCAAGCAGCTGAACATTGAGAGGAGCAGACGAATAGACCAGCAGACACCAGAAGACCCCAGCAGATGAGTGAAGGCAGAATGACAAAGAAGGGAAAGAGAACAGAGAAGGGAGGTCTGGATGCTGAGGGAGTTCAGCTGGGGGCAGTAAGAGAAGAGTCTGACTGCTGGGTGGCCCAACTCCAGGGAAAGACTACCTTCCCACTCCATTCCCCATTCTCGCTCCCCATCCATCTCTCTGAGAGCCACCTCCACCACTCAATAAAACCTTGCACTCATCCTTTGAGCCCCCGTGTGACCCAGTTTTCCTGGTACACTGGGCAAGAGCTCGAGATACAGAGAGCTGTCACACTGGCCCTCTGCCCTTGCCATATGGCTGAGGGTCTGTTGAGCTGATTAACACAAGCCATTTGCAGATGGCAAAGCTGAAAGAGCACACTGTAACATAAGCCCTCTTGAGTTTCAGGAGTCTCAGACACCCATTTTAGACACTGCCTTGGGGCTGGAACCCAAAAAATGCTCCCCACGGCAGCTCACCACACCTGCCCCTCTACATGCTGCCCTAGGGGTCGGAAGTAGTGAGCCACATCCCCGTCACGTGTGATGTGGATAAGGGAACTCTCCTGTTTCAGTTCCAAAATTTGACCATCAGAACAAACCTGAAGCTTTCTCTCTCTCTCTCTCTCTTTTTTTTTCTTTTTAGAGGGGTCTTGCTCTGCCACGCAGGCTGGAGTGCAGTGGCACGATCTTGACTCACTGCAACCTCCACCTCCCGGGTTCAAGCGATTCTCCTGCCTCAGCCTCCCGAGTAGCTGGGATTACAGCTGCACGCCACCATGCCTGGCTAATTTTTGTATTTTTAGTCGAGACAGGGTTTCAACATGTTGGCCAGGATGATCTCAACCTCCTGACCTCGTGATCCAGCCGCCTTGGCCTCCCAAAGTGCTGGAATTATAGGCGTGAGCCACCGCGCCGGGCCGCCTTCTCTTTTTTTACTGTAAAATTTCCCACTTCCCCGCCTGCCCCTGGGTCTCTGCCAAATGCAAGCAATGGAGGCTGAATCTCCTGCTATGGCAAGCTCCCAATGAGTAACCTCTGCTTTTTCTGATGTGAGTAGTCTGTTTATTTCCAAACCTTCGTTTTTGTTTTCTTTAAAAATCAAGTTCACACCTGAATGATGCAGTATTCTTAAATCTACCTGATCTACCTATGCGAATCTTATTTTAGTTATATATATATATAACTATATATATAAACTATATATATAAACTATATACTATAACTATATATATAAACTATATATATATAAACTATATATATAACTACTATATATATATATATATATATAAAAAAATTGTAGCTTCATAAAGAAGAGGGAGGATTTTACCTGAAACAATGCGTTCTATTTAGAATCTGGATGGACTGGCTGAGGTCAGAAGGGCTGGTACCCTTGAAAATCCGGCCATTTCCTAGGAGATTTGTGAGGCCTAAAGTCCCTTGTGTAAATTTCCTCTGCTCTAGCCTTCTTTAATGAACTGAAGGGAACACCCATCCTCAGATAAGGCAAGTAAATAGTCCATTGTTTGATCTAAATTTAAGAGTATCTTAAGAGCTTTTATAGGTGCTCTTATCTCCTTAATATTTCTGAGATGGCTCCTAGGCTTCAAGGGTGGGAAATATAAACAGTGAGCATTGTGCTTCCAAAAGGGCTGAAGGAGGAGGAGTTAGGAAAAGGGCAAGCTTTATTGGGAGGTAAGATTTTTCCAGTTTTAAGTGTAAGACAGAATGCTTTTGACAGTAGAGACTTTTCCAGACTTAGAGCCATAGTATTGCTTTCGCATAAGTGAATTGAAAGAGAGTATTTAATTTCTGAATGGAAGCTACTGTATAATAAAAGAATCCAATATATAAAGGTTCCAACAGATGGCAACTGTCTGTGTAACTGCAACCCAGATATTTATTATATTAGGAACATTTGAAATCTTTGCAAGACCTCCCACCTTCTGACAGAGTCCGACAGCATTAAGACTGTTCATATTGGCAGTGTTTCTTCAGGAAAGCAGGGTGGATTAAGTCGTAAAAGCCAGCCTCAGAGGCTGGCAGCAACTGATGAGTCCTTGTTAAAATACTTTGTTTTCCCTTTATTCTTAAATTGGGTGTAAAGTTTGTAATACGTATTTGAAGTTGCAGGAAATGGTTTTTATTAAACCCTGTAAATACTCTGAGTTTTTTGTTGTTTTATAGTATGCCTTTGTCTTCCAATTTGACCTGAATATTAACTTCTCCTTGTCACTACAGAATTTTAATGCTTCCTTAATCATTTGAGCTGAATAAATGTCATCTTTCTTAGACTGTTAGCTATCAAACATGTCTATTTACATATTGAAACTGATACTGAGGTGTTCCTAAAATTTTTATGAAGGAATGTTATTTTAACATTGGACCAAAATCTTCTAGAGTGTTAATATAGCCTCAGAGCTTTAGTTCTGAATTATTGTCAATTAAATTCAAGACAAAGCCATTTACTGCCTACTGTAAGGAAGATACTCTGGAAGGTGCCGGGGCCGGGGGGGCGGGGTGGGAGCACAGAGATAGCTGCCTAATATATATGCAAATAATTACAAAGTTGTGCAGAGTGGTCAATGATATCAGAGATGTATGGACGAGCTGTTATGATGACCCAATGGATGGAGAAATTAATTCTGGTGAGACAACCTTAGGGAGGGAGGGTTTCCAAAAGAGGTAAAACTTAAATTGGGCCTGAAGATATTGGTAAATTTTGAAAGGCAGTGATGCACTATTAAGGACACCCATATGATGGCAAGTGCAATGCTTTCAGGGAAAGGCACTGTATGTCAGAAAGAAGAGTTTGAACCAAAGCAGAGTGTTGGAAACATCCTGGGCAAGTTTGGATGAGAAACAGTTGTCCAGTTCTCTAGGCCACATGAACCATAAGGCCTGGGTAGTAAGTTAGGTTCTGATTGTTGCTGGAAATTCCATGTTGAGATTTAACTTGAACATGGTTAGACATGAAGGAAAGTCACTGAGGATTTTCATGCAGAACAGAAACACAAAATTTGTATTATAGAAATACCTTTTTGTGTTTTAGAAAGATTTTTTTATATTCAGACTAGATTCAGTATGGATACACATAATAGGTTTTGATAGAGATGCAGTGATTTATGAGAAGTGATAATGATGTGGTCATGTGAAAATGTGGCAAATGAGGACAAATGCAGAGCACTTTCAGGATTTGGAGGTGCATTACTTTTATTTAGTTTTTAGAACATATCACAAGATTGTTTATCATAACTGTGCTTTTAAAAAGTAGAAGAATTTGAAATTAATCTTACGATTTCTGCATAATCATATTTAAGAAGAATAACGAAGTGCAGCATCTCATATTCACCAGTTCATTTTCTGAAGCATTTATACATCTAGAACATGTGAAATGGGCTTTCAGTGCTCAGATTTCCTATTTCTTATGTCTTTTCACATGCCTGAGAAACAGAGAGAAAGAGCGAGAAGTATTCTTTTACTCAAGTTAAATGAATAGAAAAATTGGGATACTAGTCAGTTTATTTGAATAATTTAAAAATCAAATCTAAGGATGTGCTTTGACTTGGGCTTGTGGGAATATTACAGGGGAAAAAAGCAGTGAAAGGGAGTTCATCTAAATACCTAAGGTGTCAATAACCAAACATCAAGGTTCTCTGATTGATCAGGGAAGGTTGTGATGACCCCATCGGCAGTTCATCTGGGTTTTCTCTCTGGTCAAACCCAATTCTGTTTAAGTGAAAAGGGAGTCTTGGATTAAATGGATCTGTTCTCAGGTTCAGCATCTTAAGGGGGTTATACTTAAAGACCTCAAACCTTTCACAGATTACTTCATTTAGGTTGCTGGGATGTCTTCTATTATCAAGGTGGTTGGAGTGTCAAAACTTCAGAATGACTTATAAAACATTTATTGAAAATGTCCCTGGCTTGAGTAATCTGGAGATATTGATTCTGATGTTGGGCTCTCACAGCCCTGAAGACATTCCTTTGCCTCTTTTCGTTGACTCCCTCTCACTCTTACATGTAACTAACTCCCAGAACAGTCAGTTCACACGCCCCAAACGTAGGCTAGCTATTTGGTGTATTCAAATTGCTAAACAGGGTTAACCTTCCTCATTGTGTACACGGATGAGGATGCCTCTAGCTGATGCTGCTGTCAATTACATCTACCTTTACCTTTTTCTTTGCCATTAAATAAGTTTACTAAATGTTGTGCAATTATTATAGAAAAGCCACTTCGTTTCACGTTTTTACAGTCCCAGTCTCAGTTGGTATAGTTATTAATGTCAAATCCCTACCTTCTGCTCGATTTTGCTGTAACCCTAACACTGCTCTAAAAAATAGTCCACTAACAATTAACAAGCATGATAACATTTTAAATCCTCTATGTAAACAGTTTTCTTTTTATGACTTCAATGGAAGTCATCCAGTAAATTATTATTTCTGACTGTATATATAACCATATCACCATCTGTCCAGGGTTGTTCTGGGAACCAGATTTTATGAAGGGCATTTGTCTTGTGAAGTACTTCAGTACTCAAAAGACGCATGGGCCTCCTTCAAAGATCTTTCATACCATTCAGCAATCAATGAAATTCTTTTCCTCCGTATGGAACACCAGACCAAGAAAGTAAATGTTTTGTTGTTGTTGTTGCTTTTCAAAATATGTAGTAAGAATTTCTTAAACTGCTTGGAAAATATTAACAAAATTTAACTCTTGGCAAGAAAGTTTTACTGAAATAAGTCAAATTCTGTTGTGTTTATAGTTACATTGTTGTTAATAATCATAAATATTTTTGAAGATATAAAGTGTTAGATATAACTAAACTCTGATAATGAAAAAAACAGCACATTATTCATGTACCGTATCTAGTGAAGAAAGTGGAGCTGGTATATTAAAACAAAAGACACTAAATGATTTACTGACTATAGAATTGATTTTGAATGAGATGAAATGTTTTGTTAAAAATAAATACAACTTAAAAGAGGAGGATCATGTGTTCTTGGTCTTGTATTTCTATTGCCTACACAAGAAAAACTCAAATAATTAGTGTTTTATTACTTATATTGATTAAAATGTATAGACCTCAACAAATTTGATTTCACCTTGTGGTCAAAAGACTACAAAAGATGTTGAAAGATGTTGAAAGATGTTCATCTGCTTTCTAACTTCAGTGTGTAGTTTAATCAGAAAGCCACATTGTGTCTCAAAAGCAAAAAGAAGAAAGAATTAGATGAAATATTCATTACTTTATATAAAGGGCTATTATGCTACAAAGAGATTCCATACTGTAAGATATCATAGAAGTTAGAAACTGAAAAGACACATTAGGTCATCTGGTTGGTCTCTGTACTGAGAACAGCATTGTTTTGCACAATCTACTCTTCAGTGTTTTGTAATGTCAAAATATTCTAAAACACTAAATTGAAGCAAAAATATCTTGTAACCCTGGAGTTGTGAAGTAAATCAAAGTGGTGGGAGACTGGATTACTATTCAAAGCACCATCTATGCTCCAGAAGTCTACTAATGCATGAAGAAATCACTGAGAAAAGCAGTTTTTAAAAGAATAAGGAATATAAAACACTGACACAACAGAGAATTGAGCTGGAGAGGGCAATGCCTAAATGACCTGGAGTCCAGAGAAACTCAGATGTACATATTCAAGATGTAGAAGACATCCCCTTGGAGTAAACACTGTAGTTTCTTAGAGGTGAATAAAATGAAGGAGTTGATGTTGAAACGGGAAACAACTTTCTATAGCTAGTATGTGTGAGGGAGGAACAAGAGGAGCAAAGACATTAGAAGGTCAAGGAGAAACAACCAGGCCAAGCCATGTCCTTTCTGTCATGTCAGCTTCTGACAAGACACACCCTTAATGAAGCTCTACCTTTAATGAAGTGGGGATTAGAAAACTACCAGCCTCTCAGTCGACCCAGTTTAGACACATTTATGCTGAACTATTCATCACACACCATAGGTAACCCCCTTTTCCCTAATTTTTCAATTTTAATGAGAAAAAATAAAAAACACAACAACTTATTAGGGACTCACCCACATCTTATAATCAATCTTTACACTAAAAGCTTATGAGGCATATTCATCCCATTTAACATGAGATAAAATTAGAGCTTCCAGACACGGAGCAACTTGATCAAGGTAGACAGTTACTGGTCTATCTGATTCCAAAATTATCCTGCATTGCTGTATTAGTCTATTCTTGCATTGCTGTAAAGAAATACCTGAGACAGGGTAATTTGTAAAGAAAGAGGTTTTATTGCTCACAGTTCCACAGACTGTACAGGAAGCATGATGCTGGTCATCTGCTTGGCTTCTAGGAAGGCCTCAGGAAACTTACAATCAAGGCAGAAAGTGAAGGGGAAACAGGCTCATCTTAAATGACCAGAGCAGGAGCAAAAGAGAGAGATGAGGGATGTGCACACTAGATACTTTTAAACAACCAGAGCTCACTATAACTCACTCACACACTATTATGAGAATAGGACCAAGGGGATGGTGCTAAGCCATTCAGGAAGGACTACCCTCATGATCCAATCACTTCCTACCAGGCCCCACCTCCAATAGTGGAGGTTACAATTCAACATGAGATTTGGTGGGGACACACAGTAAAACCACATCAATCACCAAATGCATCTACATGCCTTCTAACATGTTTTTGTTGTTAACGTGGGCATGTATATCTATGTCTACACATGAATTAGTTAAGTATTATTTTCTCCTCTTGTCTGGATACTCCATGAATACCCACTCGTGTTTTAGACTTCCTGTCTTACATAAGGGCCTATTCTAAGACCTTGGCATCACACTCATGTTACCTGTTGTTTCACAGGGGACATATTATCAGGCTGTTATCAGCATGTTTCTCTTCTCCCTCCAACCTGGAAACATTGGAGTTCCTAAAAGGCAATTCTTAGGACTCTTCTGATTTCTCTCTAAATTATCTTTCGAGAAGATTTTGTTTGTTTCCATAGTCATATGGTTTGGCACTGTGTCACCACCCAAATCTCAACTTGAATTGTAATAATCTCCATGTGTCAAAGGTGGGACCAGGTGGAGATAATTGAGTCATGAGGGTAGTTTCCCCCGTGCTGTGATAGTGCGTTCTCATGAGATCTGATGGTTTTATAAGAGGCTTCCCCCTTCACTTGGTTCTCATTCTCTCTCCTGACACCCTGCAAAAAGGTGCCTTCTGCCATGATTGTGAGTTTCCTGAGGCTTCCCCAGCCATTCAGAGCTGTGAGTTAATTAAACCTCTTTCTTTATAAATCACCCAATCTTGGGTATTTCTTCATAGCAGCATGAGAATGGGCTAATATACGTGGCTTTATATGGCATCTGTAAAATAGAAATCCAGGATGAGTCCCATATTTATATCTCTAGCTCAAAGTTTCCCCTAAATTTTGGACTCATATGTCCAACTGCCCACTCAATATATCTGGACTCGTATGTCCAACTGCCCACTCAATATGCCTCACAAGCATTTCACATTAATTATCTGAAATAAACTCCTGATCTTTCACTACCCCCAATTCCAACACTTTCTTCCTTGAGTCTTTCCTGTATTGGAAAATAGCACCACCATTCCATCCAGCTGCTCAAGAAGAAAATCCTGGATTTAGGATGGAAACCTACTCTTTGTCCCATTTGTAACCTTCATTTGAAATTTCCCACAGTCCTGATCATGAAGTTTAGTTCAGGAATGGGCATGTAATCTAGGCAACAGTTGATTTAATCAAAGTAAATTTCAGAGAATTATCCTGGACACAGGATTTTATTTATCATCTTCCTGCAACATGGTAGTGGAGCTGCCAAGGTTGGAGTCAGGACTAATGGAGCAAAACTTTAAAACGGGGAGAGAAAAGCTGTTTTGCAACTCATAAACTGTGTCCTGGTCATATCACATGAGGCACTAGACTAAATCCAGCCTGAATCTGATCCTACTATTGAATATCGGTGGCCAGTCAATAATTCCTCTAATTGTTTGTCTGTTTCCATTGAGTTTTCCACTACTTGCAACACAAAGCATACTACCACAGTTGTACGTGAAGTTTAAAGTTAAGATAATAATGGGAGAACTAGAAAGTGATTACATCAATGAAGAGAATGAAGTCTGAAAACAGATCCATGTATATATGGAAATCTAGGGTGTAAACAAGATGAAATTTTTAGTCTGGATAGAAAGCATACACAATTCAATGAACAGTTTTGACACAATGAGCTTTCCATTTGAAAAACGACTTTTATTTGCTGTAGCCTTGTAGTATAGTTTGAAGTCAGGTAGCATGATGCCTCCAGCTTTGTTTTTTTTTTTTTTTTTTTTTTTTTGCTTAAGATTGCCTTAGTTATACAAGCTCTATTTTTGTTTCATATGAAATTTAAAGTAGTTTTTTCTAGTTCCATGAAGAAAGTCAATGGTAGCTTGATGGGAATAGCATTGAATCTATAAATTACTTTGGTTAGTATGGCCATTTTCATGGTATTGGTTATTTCTATCTATAAGCATGAAATGTTTTCCCATTTGTTGGTGTCCTCTCTGATTTCCTTGAGCAGTGGTTTGTAGTTCTCCTTGAAGAAGTCCTTCACATTCCTTTTAAGTTGTAATCCTAGGTGTTTTATTTTGTTTGTAGCAATTGTGAATGGGAGTTTACTCATGATTTGGCTCTCTGCTTGTCTATTATTGGTGTATAGGAAAGCTTGTGATTTTTGCACATTGATTTTGTATCCTGAGAGTTTGCTAAAGTTGCTTATCAGCTTAAGGATTTTGGGGGCTGAGACGATAGGGTTTTCTAAATATGCAATCATGTCATCTGCAAAAAGAGACCATTTGAATTTTTCTATTCCTATTTGAATACCCTTTATTTTTTTCTCTTGCCTGATTGCCCTGTCCGGAACTTCCAATAGCATGTTGAATAGGAGTGGTGACAGAGGCTATTCTTGTCTTCTGCCAGTTTTCAAAGGGAATGCTTCCAGAGTTTGCCCATTCAGTATGATATTAGCTATGGGTTTGTCATAAATAGCTCTTATTATTTTGAGATATGTTCCATCAATACCTAGTTTATTGAGAGTTTTTAGCATGAAAAGATGTTGAATTTTATTGAAGGCCTTTTCTGCATCTATTGAGATAATCATGTGGTTTTTGCCATTGGTTATGTTTATATGATGGATTACATTTATTGATTTGCATATGTTGAACCAGGCTTGCATCCCAGGGATGAAGCTGACATTGTCATGGTGGATAAGCTTTTTGATGTGCTACTGGATTCGGTTTGCCAATATTTTATTGAGGATTTTCGCATCGATATTCATCAGGGACACTGGCCTGAAATTGTCTTTTCTGTTGTGTCTCTGCCAGGTTTTGGAATCAGGATGATGCTGGCCTCATAAAATGAGTTAGGGAGGAGTCCCTCTCTTTTTATTGTTTGGAATAGTTTCAGAAGGAATGGTACCAGCTCCTCAGATATACAGATTAATGGAACAGAACAGAGGCCTCAGAAATAATACCACACATCTACAACCATCTGATGTTCAACAAACCTGACCAAAACAAGCAATGGGAAAAGGATTCCCTATTTAATAAATGGTGCTGGGAAAACCTGCTAGCCATATGCAGAAAATTCAAACTGGACCCCTTCCTTACACCATATACAAAAATTTAGATGGATTAAAGACTTCAATGTAAAACCTAAAACCACAAAAACCCTGGAAGAAAACCTAGGCAATACCATTCAAGACATAGGCACAGGCAAAGACTTCATGACTAAAACACCAAAAGCAATCGCATCAAAAGCCAAAATTGACAAATGGGATCTAATTAAAGTAAAGAGCTTTTGCTCAACAAAAGAAACTATCATCAGAGTAAACAGGCAACCTAAAGAATGGGAGAAAATTTTTGCAATCTATCCATCTGACAAAGCGCTAATACCCAGAATCTACAAGGAACTTAAACAAATTTACAAGAAAAACAAACAACCCCATAAAAAATTGGACAAAGGACATGAACAGACACTTCTCAAAAGAAGACATTTATGTGGCCAACAAACCTATGAAAAAAAGCTCATTATCACTGGTCATTAGAGAAATGTAAATCAAAACCACAATGAAATACCATTTCATGCCAGTTAGAATGGCAATCATTTAAAAGTCAGGAAACAACAGATGCTGGTGCAGCTGTGGAGAAATAGGAACACTTTTACACTGTTGGTGGGAGTGTAAACTAGTTCAACCATTGTGAAAGGAGGTGTGGTGATTCCTCAAGGATCTAGAACCAGAAATACCTTTTGACCCCACAATTCCATTACTGTGTACATACCCAGAGGATTATAAGTAGTTCTACTATAAAGACACATGCATACTTATGTTTATAGAAACACTATTTACAATAGCAAAGGCTTGGAAGCAACCCAAATGCCCATCAATGATGGACTGGATAAAGAAAATGTGGCATATACACACCATGGAATACTATGCAGCCACAAAAAAGAATAAATTCATGGCCTTTGTATGGACATGGATAATGCTGGAAACCATTATCCTCAGCAAACTGACACAGGAACAGAAAACTAAACACCACATGTTCTCACTCATAAGTAGGAGTTGAACAATGAGAACACATGGACACTGGGAGGGGAACATTGCACACCAGGGCCTTCTGTGGTTGGGGGGAAAGGTTGGGGAGAGCATTAGGATGAATATCTAATGAATTCAGGGGTTAAAATCTAGATGATGGGTTGACAGATGCAGCAAACCACCATGATACATGTATACCTATGTAACAAATCTGCGTATTCTGCACATGGATCCCAGAACTTAAAGTAAAATTTAAAAATTAATTGATTAAAAATAAAAAGTAAAACTACTTTTAGATCCTTCCTCCTCACTATTAATAAAAGCACATGAAAATGGCTTAACTATTTAAATGTAAGCAGATAAATAAACTGACAAATCTAAGCAGCAAATATCGAAACATGTACATATTAATTGGGGTAAGGATTGCCTTTTAAAATAAGAAAAAATAAACAAAGTTACAAGAAGAGAACCACAAAAAGAAAAAAGTAAATTCGACAATAACAAAATTTTAAGCTTTATATGACAAAAGATACACTAAAACTGTTAAAAAGAAACATCAACTAGCAGAATATATGAGACAAAGAATATTCAAAAATATAAAAAACTTCTACAGATATATAAGAAAACAGTCAATAACAATAGAAAAATTGTTACATAATTAAACAGATAATTAACAGAAATAAAATTACCAAAGGTCAAGAAAAATATAGAAAGCTAGTCAAGTTTTCTAGGAACAGTGAAACTACTTAAACCAAATATGAGAGCCCTTTTCACCAATGAGAAATGAGCTCTTTTCATCTATTAATAGTACTTTTCTTCATTTTTCACCTGCTGGAATGGCAAAACAATAATAATAATAATCAAGACTTGGCCATTGTATAGCTAAGTACTCTGTTGATAAGACCATAAATTAATTCTACTTTGTGATAAATTTGACACAATCTAGTTAAATTTAAAATGCAAAAAGCATATGACCTAGTAGTTACATTTTGGCTATCTATTCTAGAGCAATACATGTGATGTTTTCAAGTAAAAAAGGAAGTATATAAAAGATGTTTATTGCAGCCTTAGCTTTAATTAAAAAAAAAGAGAGAAACTTTAATTGCTATCAAAATGGGAACTGTTAAACAAGTTTTGACATATTAATGCTGCAGAATGCACTGCAGCAGTTAAACAGAGTAAGATAAAAGACAGCCAAAATAAAATTGCTAGATCCTACGTTACTTGTATTTTTAATTTAATCAGACAGTGTCACAGCCAGTGTCAAATTCATCACAAAGTACAGCCAATTTATAATCTTACCGGTAGAGTATTTACCTATGTCATTATACCTAGAAAGTTCTAGTAGATGAATTGTTACAATGCATTTAGCACCATGACATGGAGTAATACTTTTCTATAAATATGCAAAAGACGATATTCACAAAAGTATAAAATAAGTGTATGTGTGTAAAAAAAAAAAAACTAAATTATACCATATGGCCTGATATGCATGAACAGAAAAAATTCTGAAAGGATACACACCAAATTCTTATTTGTGATTAACCCAGAAGAGAGACAAAGACTAGGAGCAGTGATCAGAAGGAACTGTCTAATCTGTTATATTTTTAGTTTAGCTTAATTTTAAACTAAGAGAAAAGAAATTCCTGTGTTTCCTATAGAATTGAAAGTAATGGTTTCTAAAAGAATCTCTCTTGGGATTATTAACATATTTGGACAATATTTATGCAAACTGGAAAATGGAGTCAAGAATCCGTTGTTAAAATAGGCAAAATATTATGCAGTATCCTTTACAATGTTTTGTCTTAGCAAAGCTAATTCCTTCTGGTTCTGCCATATGCTGCACTTGAGTGTTGCAGAAGCAAGTTTTGACCAAAGATAAAGTCTGGCAAGAAGCAGAGTGCAGAATTTTCAGGGATAATACTCACTTACAAAAACCATTTAGAGTCGTTTTCTGGCAGGGACAGGGCAGAGTACTGCCAAGATTATGAGACCAGCCTGCAGGAGGTATTTAACATTTTCTTTGGATAAGCTACTGAAACCCAAGAGTAGAAATTCCTGGGAAAGCATCATAAAAGAGAATACATACAAGTGTTTGATGACAGCTAAGTTCACTGACAAGGAAACTATTCCTTGCTTCAACCTGTACTTTACCTTTAGTTCTAACAAATGTTAGGTCGACAGGAAGTATGCAGTGCATTTCCACATGTTTTGTTCTCTAAATTCCTACCCCTTGTGTCTATTATGACCCCCAACAGTCCACTCTCCCCACAACATTCAAAGTGATCTTTTACCAAAGGTCACTCAATTCCATCATATTTGAAATAAATCCAAATTTCTGACATTGCCCCAGAGTCCCACTTGATCTGACACCAGATCCACTCTCCAATCTCATGCCTATACAACCCTCCACTCACACGAGGCTTCTTGCTTTTCCTTAAAAGTGGATGCATATCCTGCAATTCTCTGTTCCTGAAATATTATTCCCCTAGACATGCCTCTCTTCACTCCCTAACTTCTTTCAGGTCTCAGAAAAGCTTTTATTTATCACCCTATCGAAAATATCACCCTCTACAACACTAAACTCCTTACACTGCTATATTTTAATTTTATTTTTAAGGTGTATAGTGTAGGCTCTTTTTAAATAAAAATTATATGTTATAGTGTACAGCATGTTTTGAAATATGTACAATAGACCTCTTGAACTTATTCCTCCTAGCTATTGAAATTTTATATTTTAAATAAACATTTCCCCAACCCTGCTCGCTCTCTTCAATCCTTGGTAACCACTATTTTACTCTCTACTTCTACAAGTTCAACTTTTTTAGATTCCACATGTAAGAGAGATCATTGTAGTAATTGGCTTTCTGTGCCTGGATTATTTCACTTAATAGAATATCCTTCAGTTTCATCCGTACTGTCAAAAATGAGAGTATTTCTTTGATTTTGAGGCTGAATGGTATTCCATCGTGTATATATACCACATTTTCTTTATCTACTTATCCATTGACTACATGTCTTTTATATTATGAATAATGCTGCAAAGATATGAGAGTGAAGATAGATTTTTGGCATACTGATTACATTTTCTTTGAATATATACTAGGTAATAGGATTTCTGGATCATATGGTAGTTCTATGTTTAGTTTTCTGAAGAACGTCAATACTGTTTTCCATAAAGACTTTACTAATTTACATTTCCACCAACAATGTCCAAGGGTTCCCTCTTCTCCACATTTTCTTCAACACTTGTTATCGTTTGTTTTTTGATGATAGCCATTCTAACAAGCATGAGGTGATATCTCATTGTGGTTTACTTTACATTTCCCTAATGATTAGTGATGTTAAGTATTTTTTCATTTACCTGTTGGCCATTTGTATGTTTTCTTTTGAGAAATGTCTATTCAGTTCCTTTGTCCATTCTGAAATAAGGTTATTTGCTTTATTACTATTAAGTTATTTTTCTTAAATATCTTGGATATTAATCCCTTATCATATGTATAGTTTGCAAATATTTTCTCCCATTCCATAGGTTGTCTCTTTACTCTGTGTATTGTCTTTTTTCAGCTATGTGAAGCTTTTTGTTTGATGTAATTCCATTTGTCTATTTTTGCTTTTGCTGACTGTGCTTTTGAAGTCATATACCAAAAATCATTGTCCAGACTAATGTTGTGGACTTTCTCGCCATATTTTCTTTCTTTCTTTTTCTTTTTCTTCTTTCTTTTCTTGAGAGACATGATTCTTCTCTGATGCCCAGGCTGAAGTTCAGTAGCTATTGACAGGTGTAATCATGATGTACTATAGCCTTGAAATCCTGGGCTCAAGAGGTCCTCCTGCCTCATTCTCCCAAGTAGCTAGAATTATAGGCATGTACCACTGTGCTTGGCTACTCTCCTATGTTTTCATCCAGTAGTTTTCTTCTAGTAGTTTCAGGACTTACATTTAATTCTCTAATCTATTTTGATTTGATTTATGCACATTATATAAAATAAGAATCCAATTACATTTAAGTTACTAATCCATTTTTATTTGATTTCTGTATATTATGTAAAATAAGGATCCAATTTCATTCTTATGCAAATGGATATCCAGTTTTCTTCATTCTATTTATAAAAGAGATTGTCTTGTCCACATCATGTGTTTTTGGCACCTTTGCCAAAGATTAGTCAACCATATATGCATGGGTTTTTCTGGGATCTCTGTTCTGTTCTATGGGTCTCATTTCTCTACCAATACATGCTGTTTTGATTACTATAGCTTTGCAGTATATTTTGACATTGGGTACTGTGATACCTTCAGCTTTGTTCTTTTTGCTGGAGATTGATTTGCCTATTTACAGGTTTTTAGGGGATTTCTTACAAATTTTAGAATGGCCTTTTCTATTTCTGAAACATGTCTTTAAAATTTTGATAGGAAATGTATTGACTGTGTAGATCACTTTAGGTAGTAGCACATTTTAATAATATTAATTTTTCTAATTTGTGAACATGGTATGTCTTTCCATTTATTTGTGTCTTCTTCAGTTGCTTTCATCAGTGTTTTACAGTGTAAGGTCTTTCACATTTAACATTAGTTAAATGTATTCTTAAGTATTTTATTTTATTATTGTAGCTATTATAAATGGGATTGTTTCTTGATTTCTTTTTTGGGTAGTTCATTGTTGGTGTATAGTAATACTATTGATTTTTGTATGTTGATTTTATATATCTCACAACTTTATTGAATTCATTTATTAGTTGTAACAATTTTATTTTTTTTGGTAGAGTCCTTAGGTTTATATATATAAGATCATGTTGTCTGCAAACAATTTAACTTCTTCCTTTCCAATTTGAATGCATCATATTTATTTCCCATGCCTTAATTGTTCTGACTTGGACTTCCAGTACCATATTGAATATAAGTGGCAAGAGTGGCATCTTGTATTTTTCTGGTTTTAGAAGAAAAGCTTTCAGCTTTTCACCATTGTGTATAATATTTGCTGTGGGCTTGACATATATGATCTTTATTGTGTTAAGGCACATTTCTTCTATATCTAATTTGTTGAGAGTTTTTTTAATCATTAAAGGAGGTAAAATTTTGTAAAATATTTCTGTTCATCCGTATACACCATGGAATACTATGCAGCCATAAAAAAGGATGAGTTCATGTCCTTCGCAGGAACATGGATGCACCTGGAAACCACCATTCTGAGCAAACTATCACAATGACAGAAAACCAAGTACTGCATGTTCTCACTCATAGGTGGGAATTGAACCATGAGAACACTTGGACACAGGGCAAGGAACATCACACTCTGGGGCCAGTCATGGGGTAGGGGACAGGGGGAGGGATAGCATTGGGAGAAATACCTAATGTAAATGATGAGCTAATGGGTGTGGCAAACCAACATGACACAGGTATAACTATGTAACAAACCTGCATGTTGTGAACATGTACCCTAGAACTTAAAGTATGATTTTAAAAAAGAAGAAAAAAAATTTCTGTGCATCAATTGAGATGATCATATGATTTTTGTTTTTCATGCTGTTAGTGTGGTATATTTATAGATTTGTGTATGTTGAACCATCCTTGAATTCCCTGGAAAAATCCCACTTGATCGTGGTAAATAATTCTTTTTAATATGTAGTTGAGTTCAGTTTGTTAGCATTCTGGTATGGATTTTTGCATCTATATCCATCAGGGATATTGGTCTGTAATTTTCTTTTATTATAGTGTATTTGTTTGTATTTGGCATCAGGATACTACTAGTTTCTTAAAATGAGGATGGAAGTATTACTTCTTCAGTGTTTTGGAAGCATTTGAGAAGAATTGATGTTAGTTCTTCTTTAAATATTTAGTAGAATTAATTTTTTTTTACTGGATCAATCTCTTTAATCTTTCTTGGTCTGTTCAGTTTTTCTATTTCTTCATGATTCAGTCTTCATAGGTCTTATGTATCTAGGAATATATTGATTTCTTCTAGGTTATTCAATTTGTTGGCATGTAATTGTTTATAGTAGTCTCATGATTATTTGTATCTCTGTGACATCAGTTGCAATATCTCCTTTTTCATTTCTGATTTTATTAGTCTTTTATTTTTTTTCTTAGTCTAACTAAAGATTTATTGACTTTATATTTTCAAAAATACCACCTGTCATTTCTATTGCTTTTCTAGTCTATTTAATTTATTTCTCCTCTGGTCTTTATTATTTCCTTTCTTCTGCTAACTTTGGGCCTAGTTTGTCCTTGTTTTTCTAGTTCCTTGAGGGTGACCTTAGGCTGTTTATTTTGGATCTTTTTTCTTTTTTGATGTCGCTATATATTGTTATAAGCTTCCCTCTAAGGACTGTTTTTGTTGCATCTCATAAGTCTTAGCATGTTTCTGTTTTCATTTGTTTCAAGATATTTTAAATTTTTATTTTAACTTCTTCATTGATTCATTGGTTGTTTAGGAACATGTTGTTTATTTTCTTATATTTGTGAACTTCTCAAATTTCTTCCGGTTACTGATTTTCAGTTTTATCCCATTGTGATTGGAAAAGATAATTGATATGATTTCAATTTTCTTAGATTTGTTAAGCTTGTTTTGTGGCCTAACACAACCTATCCTGGAGAATGTCTTATGCACACTTGAGAAGAATGTGTATTCTGTTGCTGTTGAATAGAATATTCTGCATATATCTGTTAGGTCAGTTTGGTCTAAAGAAAGTTTAAGTCCAATGTTTCACTGCCTTATTTTTACTCACGGAATTTATCACAACTTTGTGTTGTATTTCTTAACTGTCTTCCTTGTCTTTGGGATTATAAGCTCTAAAGGAGCAAGAATTTGTTTCTTTACTTATCTTCTTTATTGCCTAGAGCAGTCATTGGAATGTATTAATCATTCAATGAATAAATGTATTAATCAACAAAGAACTGAAACTAAAAGCCTAACCCAAGGTTACAAATCCTGTAATAGCTAAAAGCAGAATTTGATCCAACGTATTTAACTCAAACTTAGTGTTTATTCTATTATACCAGTAACGTCACAGTATTTATTTGTGTAAACTCAGAATATCTTTCTTGGGGAAAAGAAGCAAGTGCTTCGTTAGGGAATGGTAGAAACCCATTATCAGCGATAGTATTGAGATTTGAAAACCAAAGCTGATACATTTCAGGTTACTGTGTTCCATTTGCAATGCTTGTATCCTGAATGTATATTAAACAGTGAGGTTGAAGAGGTCTATGGGATACGAGTATTATTTGCATCCCAATAATTCTAGCACATATTATTTTGGAGCTAAAGCTATGGGAACAATATCTTCTTGTGTTGAGGTAACCTAAAACAGTAGTGAGAAATTGGCACTACTAGAAGATATCACCTGTCACTTGGTGGCTACTGGTTTTCAAACTTAATGCACAGAAAAGGGTCTTACCTTGAAACCCCAGTCCTAAATATAGTAGCATTTTCCTGGTATTGACTAAGTTATCAAATACTGGATTTTCAATTAATCTGCAAAATAATTCAAACATTTCCCTAATACCTAGTTCTTTAACATGAAAATGTGTCATTGATCTTGAAACAGTTGATGCTTTGCCCACATGAAAAACAGAAACACTGGTATCAACAGCCAACACCACTTAGTCAAATAACCTTGTTCCTAGAAACAAATGCTTAACACTATTGTGTACAGAGTCCTGGACATACTGTAACTTTTCTGATTATCATAATGCACTTAAATACATCATCTACTAATGCACTGTATATAAATCCAAACATGTTTATTCCAAGAAGAACGTCTCTCCCTCCCTAATTTTTTCTTTTGTAGATTTATTTCCTTTTTGGGAAAACGCATTTCCTCCCTTTCCAAATATTTAGGTCAGTGAACTCATTTCTGGAATTCAGAAGTCTGGAGACTTTAAGATTTGGCAGAGAAGTTTTGAGACTGTCAGTTAAATACAATGAGTTTTGCATTCTCTAATGAAATAAAAATGTAAGCTTACATATCCAGCCTTATTTCAACATTCTGTACTACCACTTAAAGAGAGCAATTTGTGTCAGATCTAAGAGTCAGGGACCTTGTGTTACACTAGTTTATGACTAAGTCAAATCCATATCTGCCCTCTAAATAATATATCTTATTATATCAGCACTTGAGAGGGGACGAAGGCCAGACAGATGTGTATCAAGTGAGTTAACTGGCATATTACAATAAAGTACACTGGCAGTTAAATAATATGTAACAGAAAACTTTCAGAACTCATACTGAAAAAAACTCAATTGCCTTTCTTTGGGTAATACAGAGAAAACAGAGCAATCAAAAGACAAAATATAAATTTAAAAAGCTCTCGAGCTTTTATAATAATTCTACTGCAACTGGTAGTTCTCTGTACACAAGAAGAAATATAAGGCATTTGGCTTTATACATATTATATATAGATAATTGTCCACTTTGCTTTATATATGTGTTTTATATTTCAAAATAAAATATGTATAATAATTATCACAAAACACTTACATTTTCATTGAGAACCTGTAAGGTGCCAGATCCTCAGGAAACTGAGACCTAGTGGGTTAATTTGCTTAGCTAGGATGTAGAGTCCATGGTACACCAAGCTGACTCCAAAGTGCAGAATAGCTAGTATTTATTGCATGTTAGCTAATTATGAAGGACTTTACCAAGCTCTTAATCCTCAGAACAACTCCATGAGGCAAGTACTACAGATACGAACATCCTTGCTTTACAGATGATTAGATCAAGGCTTAAAATGTCTAACTGTGCCAAAAAGCTGCACAGCCAGCCTGTCATGGAGTCCAGACAGGAGGCCAGTTCTGTTAGCCAGAATCTCTGAGTTTTGAGAACCCCTTTATGTAGAGACCACGCGATTTCCTTGCAGTGGCCAAGGCAGCCGCAAAGGTTGGGAGGTGGGGGTGAGAATGGAAGTGGTGGATTGTCGGCCAAGTGAGACTTCCATGCAGACCTTCCTGTCCTGTGTGTTCCCCCTGTAGCAGCTCCCTGAAATGATCTCTGATGCTTCTCAGGGAAGAGGCTTAGTTGAAAGCCTTCAATGATAATTCCTGCAAATTATCATTTCCCTTCCTTTTCCTCTCCCTCCCCACTCCCTTCCCCTTTTCCTTAAGGTGAAGGTTTAAACTTATTTTTCAATTTTATTACAGCATGCAACACCTAGGTTGAACAGGCAAGAGTGTTAAGAGTGAGAAAACAATTAATAACAGCAAATAGAACGCATAAGTTTTCTCCTTTTTGTGTTTAATTCCACCCGAGTTGGCCACTGAAAACCTGCAGACTCACTCTCATTTTCTTTTCTTTTCTGTAATTGCTTAAAAAGTATACTCCAAAACTAACTGTCACCCAGTTCACTTAGTCAATGTTGTGGGAATGCCAACTATCATATTCCATGAGGAAATTCTATCTCTGATGCCATCCTTGGGGGCAGGTGGTATAATTTGTTTATACAAAGGTCAGTATCAGGCTCTGTGACTTCTCTATTTTCCATGCATATAAGATAGTACACTCTTTTCTTCGCATGAGGATATGTTAGTATGTTCTCATGTAAGAAAGAAAGAATTGGATCTAGTGTTTTCTTTTCTCAATCTTTTATTTTATCTTTGGTTAACATGTTCTCATCAAAGTCATGATACAGAGAGCCACTTGCCAATCCAGTACTCTTATCTTCCACCTTACTAATAGAATGCCCATTTTTTGCTGACCATAGGGCCACTAGGAATAAAGATGACAATTCCAACGTGGCTCAGGGCTGTTGTACCTAACCATTTAGACCTATGAGGGTAGATGCGTTGTGAGAGACTTCCAAGAAGGCCCCTTAAAGGACCCTTAGAAACAAACTCATTTTGACTTCTTCCATTCTTTTTGCTCTCTGGAATGTGAGTGAGATGGCTGGAACTCCAGCATCCACCCTAGAACATGTGGTTACCTTGAGTATGGAAATGACACACCAAAAATGGCAGAGGAGAAAGATAGAGGAGCCTGGGCATCTAGTGACTTCTTGGAGCTGCCACACCAATCCTGGACTTCCTAACCCTTGTCTTCTTTTCCATAAGAAAATGACCACTTGAGTGTTTGAGCCACTGTTATTTTGAGATTATTTCCACTTCTAACTGATGTAAGACCATTTAAAAAATAAAAATGATTATAATTTTGGGGGGAGGAGCCAAGTGTAGTATGCTAAACTTGGTTGGTTATAAATAATTAACTATATAAGCCCCACAATAGCTCTATACAATGATGAATATAACCACCACTTTGAAATTATAGACAGAAAGATTTGGAAAGGCATGTTTGAGGATTTACTCAGTCTGTACAGCTAGTTAAAAACAGAGACACAATTTAAAATCAAATCTGTATAGTTAGATTCTGGATGCTATTATTTTCTCTTTTTACTATTCTTGCTTCTGGGGCAGTTTGTTCATACCACAACAAACTCTCTTCGAATCAGATCCTGCCTCTGACTTTTCTGACTTTGGTTCATTTAACTCTAAGCCTCAGTATCCCCATCTGGAAAATAGGACTATTAGGAGTGCATATTTCTTACAATTTGGGGAGCTCAAGTATGTTAACTAATGAGAAACACTTATCAAAATAGCATTACATATAATGTTCTCAATAAATAGTTTTATTGTGTAATTTTATTATATTTACACTTTATTAGAGTTAATGATTTCTATGCCTGTTTTACTTAGTAGATTCTAAGGGTCTTGGTGGCAGGAAATATACTTTTGTCATCTCTGTGTCCTCTGTACATTTTGAATAATGCTTTGCACTTGGCAAGTGCTCTATAAACGTTAGTTGAATTTAACTTACTTAGGAAGCAGTCTTGTGGGACTTATTTTGCTTGACAGTTTGTTTAAACTTTATTTTTATGCTTATTTAGGTATATTTCATGGTCATTTTCATGATCCAGATGAATAGTTAAGTCTGAAGGATACAATTTGCCTGAGTGAAACAGAGGTCATTTATCAGTCATTTCTTTAATCTTAAGTTAATCTTTAGCTAATGAGATTTAGCCATAAAAGCATTAATTTATAAAACATTCTGAGATGCAAAAACTGTTTCATGGCCAATATTAACCCTTTTGAAATATTTACACCAAATTCTATTTTAATATTTGTCATGGACAAATATTAAACAAAGAAACCCTCTGTGTCATTTGTACTTAACTATAAAATACAAGATCATCTTTGTTTTGCCCATGTGAAACAGTACCTAAACTGAAAAACTTGTTCATTATACTCAAATCTCAATTGTTGTTGTCAAAATGTGTCAAACTAGTTCTTTCTTCAAAAGCCTATCCCATAAGTATTTCTATCATAAAACGTAAATAACTGAAAATTTGCGTAAATATTTATTTTTCTCTTAGACATACTTCAATAGCACAATCTCGGGTCAGAACGTGAAATGCTGTTAAAAGAAAACTTAAAAGTAAAATGCAGTTCAGTGTCCCTTGGGATCTCACATTTTAGGGCAGACTTCTCCAGAGTTATCTTCTGTTGTTTGTTAAAGTAACATGTGAACTTTGGAAGAGGTGGCATCTTTCAGCAAAGGAAATATCAATGTTAACAGCAGGTACTTGAACTTAAACTAATTAAAACAAAATTATGTTTTTTGGCAAGATAAAGGTATTTCTGATAAGTAAACAAAATGTTACTTTTTCCCATTCTTTACAACTAACAGAGGCTTTGATTGTAGCTATTTGATAATCAACAACATGACTCTTCCACATGGTGCATTTTGTACACTGCCAGAAGCAAAATGGAAGATTTGGCTCTAGCCCTTCACTGGAGATGGTAGGCTCCTATGTGATCAATTTACAAATTTTGGTTCTGGCATACTCCTAAATTAAAGAGCTGGTTATGGAGACTGTAAAATCAGATTTTACCATGACTGAGATGGTATTTTGAAAACAATTATTTGATGCTTCTACTCTTGTCTCCCACAAGTTAAATTCCTGGGAAGCCGTTATACTATATACCTAGGGAAACAGCATGAGTAGATGCTTCCAAGGGACGGCGATGCCAGAACATGAGCAGTGGGCAAGACAACCAGCGACACTCTAACTGCAGAGGCCAGAGAACCTCTGTGGGCAGCGCCGGTCCCCACTGCTAACCCACAGAGACTTCTGGACTTTCCGTCACCCAGATGAAGTTTTAAGGAGCCTCTGAAACAATTCCTTTGCACAGAAGGAAGGGGGGTAGGAGAAAAGGTAGAGAGCAGAAAAATAAAATTTGTTCTTATAATGTACTTTGGCTAAATAATTTTAAAGACATCTCCTTTTAAATCAACAAAATCTTCATACTCCAGCCCAAGAAAATTATAAAATAATTTATAAAATAAAAAAAATGTGTTCCTTAGGCATATTTTTCCTGTCTGGAAATTCAACTTAGGTATTTTTGTATCTTCCATGTTTCTTCTTAACATAATGTATAAGTGTATATGTAAGTACTATATGGACATATACTTTCTAAATGTATGCTTATAGAAACATAAATACTATATATAAGTATATATAATACTATGTATAACTACTATATTTACTATAAGTACTACTTATAGTTTCCTTATCCCATTTTTAACAATCATTGATTAAACAATTGAAGATTATCCTATAGTTTATTTTTTTCATTACCTTCAATGTAATGATGCCATTCTAGTTTTATAAAACCAGGTGACAATATTACATTCTTTGAAATTTCTTTAGACACAGCTACTATAATCCTGAATGGGGAAAAACTGAAAGCTTTTCCCCTAAGATCTGGAACACTACAAGGATGCCCACTGTCACTACTGTTATTCAACATAATATTGGAAGTCCTAACTAGAGCAATCAGACAAGAGAAGAAATAAAGGACATTTGAATTGGAAAGAAAGAAGTTAAATTATCCTTGTTTGCAGATGATATGATTTTATAATTGGAAAAACCTAAAGACTCCACCAAAAAACTATTAGAACTGATAAAACAAATTCAGTAAAGTTGCAGCATACAAAAATCAACATACAAAAATCAGTAGCATTTCTATATGCTAAGAGTGAACAATCTAAAAAACAATCAAAAAAGTAAATCCATTTAAAATAGCTACAAATAAAATAAAATACCTTGAAATTAACCAAAGAAATGAAATATCTCTACAATGAAAACTATAAAACATTGATGAAAAAAATTGAAGAGGACACAAAAAAACTGGAAAGACATTCTATGTTCATGAACTGGAAGAATCAATCTACATATTTAATTTAATTCCTATCAAAATACCAATGACATACTTCACAGAAACAGAAAAAATGTCCTAAAATTTACATAGAATCACACAAGACCCAGAGTAGTCAAAGACATCCTAAACAAAAAGAATAAAACTGGAGGAATCATATTACCTGACTTCAAATTATACTAGAGAGCTTTAGTAACCAAAACAACATGGTACTGACATAAAAACAGACACGGAGACCTGTAGAATAGAATACAGGACCCAGAAGTAAGTCTATACATCTATAATAAACTCACTTTTGATAATGGTGCCAAGAACAGACATTGGGGAAAAGGTAGTCTCTTCAAAATATTGTGGGAAAACGGGATATTCATATGCAGAAGAAAGAAACTAGACCCGTAACTCTCACCCTATACACAAACCAAATCAAAATAGATTCAAGACTTAAATCTATGACCTAAAACTATGAAACTACTACAAGGAAACATTGGGGAAGCTCTCCAGGACGTTGGACTAGGCAAAGATTTCTTGAGTAGTATCCTACAAGCACAGGTGAACAAATCAAAAATGGACAAATGGGATCACATCAAGCTAAAAACTTCTGCACAGCAAAGGAAACGATCGGCAAAGTGAAGAGAAGACCCACAGAGTAAGACAAAACATTTGCAAACTATCTATCTGACAAGGATTTAGTAATCAGAATATATAAGGAGCTTGAACAATTTTATATGAAAAAAGTCTAATAACCTAGTTTAAAAATGAGCAAAAGATCTGAATAGACATTTTCAAAAGAGGACATACAAATGGCAAACAAGTGTATGAAAAGGTGCTTAGCATCATTGACCATCAGATGAATACAAATCAAAACTACAAGGAGATACCATCTTGCCCTCATTAAAATGGTTTTTATCCAAAAGACAGGCAATAAAAAATGCTGGCAAGGATGTGGAGAAAAAAGAACCCTGGTACACTGTTGGTGAGAACGTAAATTGGTACAACAACTACAAAGAACAGTTTGGAGGTTCCTCAAAAAAATTAAAAATAGAGCTACCATGTGATCCAGCAATCCCATGACTAGGTATATACTCAAAAGAAAGAAAATTAGTATATCTGATAGATATTTGCAATCCCATGTTTATTGCAGCATTATTCACAATAGCCAAGATTTTGGTGCAACCTGAGTGTCCATCAACAGATGAATGATTAAAGAAAATGTGGTACATATATGTAATGGAGTACTATTTAGCCATAAAAAAGAATGAGATCCTGTCATTTGCAACAGCATGGATGAAACTGAAGGTCATGATGTTAAGTGAAGTAAGCCAGGCACAGAAAGACAAACGTCACACGTTCACAATTATTTGTGGGAGCTAAAAATCTAAAAAAAAAAAAAAAATTGAGCCCATGGATATAGAGAGTAAAACAATTGGTTACCAGAGACTGGGAAGAGTAGTGAGAATGGAAGTTGGAGGAAAGGTGGGGGTGATTAATGGGTCCAAAAAAAATAGAAAGAATCCATAAGACCTTTTATTTGCTAGCACAACTGGGTGACTACAGCCAAAAGTAATTTAATTGTATGTTTAAAAATACCTGAAAGAGTATAATTGGATTGTTTGTAACACAAAGGATAAATGCTTAAGGAAATGGAGACCCCATTTACCCTGATGTGATTATTACACATTGTATGCCTATATCAAAATATCTCATGTAACTCATAAATATATATACCTACTATGTACCAATATTTTTTAAAAAGATCCTTTAGATAATTCTTTAATAATGCACTTTTGAAAATCAGCAATTTGTGGGAAGTTATATTCTTCAAAGATTCATGCACTGAAACTTGGCTACAAGTACATTTTAAGAAATGACTTATTAATGTCCTTAACTTACATTATCCTGTTTTGGCTATCTATAGTACATAGTTTGTGCTATTTCTCTTTTCCCCTTACAACCAGCCTGAGGGTGATATTAACATGAAAGTTTAATAATTTTCTGTTTCCCTTTTCTGTACTATCTTCTGGCATGCTTTAGCTCATATGATTACATTTTTTTAATCATTACAAATTTGTAGGGCTTGTAGCACTGATGTTACTCAGTTCTTAAAGAACTGAGTGAGATTTGCAAACATTTCATTGCAAAGAAATGGACTTGGACAGCTATGGAAAATGTCTAGCAATGCAGTCTAGAGCTTTTTGATTAAATCACAAGCAAAACAAGTAAAGCAGATCGTATAAAGGAGGATCGCACATATCTAAATTATTTTATTTAGTTTATCATGACAAAGTTTCTGATAAAACTCTAGAGCAGGTTTAATAATGTATTGATAAATGTTGACAAATGGTTCACTAAATCATCCTCTTACAGTGCTTACAGGCATAATGATCATGATTGTATTTGAGCACTTTAGTCCCATAAGAGTGAGTGGAAGAAATGGGAGAGACTATGAAAGTCCCTGGGATTCAGGTCTGCAGGTTAAAAATTATCACAAGCCATATTTTCTGATGGTTTTGATTCTAATAGAGTAATTGCAACAGGGGAAAATAACCTAGAGGTACCCTATGCAAACTTTTTCATTGAAACAAAAATGTCTAAGAACAGGCAGAAGCTGAAGCTGTTGACTGAACAACTAAAGATATTTTTGTTTCATTTTTTAATTTAAAAAATTTGTCTAAAATTTGCCTTTCTAATATAATCCTGAGTTTTAATATAAATATAACACTAAAATTAGTTATTGATACAATTATATAACTATTCCCCTAAAATTTTTACAGTAAAATTTTTTTGTCAGGAAGATATACCATATGTATCTTCTACTGTTTACATATTTTGTGTCACATCAAAAGGGTTGTCAACCACAACGTTAAGGCATTAAACAACACTGTTGCTTACATTATTTTTAGGAGGACTTAACCTTAGTTATAAATTTATGGCTACACTGACACAGCAAAATAGACTAAAGGCACTGCAATTGTCTATTTCATTCAGGAAAATAATTGAACAGATGAATGAGGCAGTATTAAGTTTCATTTCCAGAAATTATAATTGTATTTCTAAATTATGTTATATAGGGTTTTCTTCACATCTTGTTACATGAATTCTACAGGGATAAGAGTTGATAGTTATTTGGTGTTTTAACATTTTAACATGTGGCACGGCTCCTGGCATGTAAAAGGAGACCAGTAAATAGATGTTAAATAAATGAATGGATAAGTGAGTTACCTGTGTAGGATGCACTCTAATTGTAGTGATTTCTTACATTATTTTTAATTAGCTACTAAAATATAGACTACTTTGAATAGTATCAAAAGTAAAAATGAGGTTTCAAATTTCAGATACATTTTAGAGACTCACAAAAATATGCTAAAATAGTTTCATGGCATATGAACATGGCATATGAACATGGCTATTGAACACTAAGAGAAAAAAATGGTATTTAGATAAGGGAGAATGTTCAGTTAAAATGCTAAATTAATTTTACTTTTAGATAAGAAAAGATTGAAATATAGGCTTTCAGAATGTAGGACTGTGGTTTCCTAGTAGGTAAAATGCATTTCCAAATATATGCTTCCTGTTTTTTCATGAATAGTACTAAATGCAGCCATTACTCCAGAGATTGTCTTCTATGACTTTATTCTTACTCTTCGTATTTTTCCTGTATTCTTCGTTATGCATTATCTTTAAGACTTGGTGTGGTTCTTAAGTAGTTGCAAATTTTTAATAATAGGACTCTAAAGGTTTTAATTATCTCCTTAATGTACTTGCCTAAAAATAGGTAACTCCTGGCCTGGTGCAGTGGCTCATGCCTGTGATCCCAGCACTTTGGGAGGCTGAGATGGGTGGATCATTTGAGGTCGGGAGTTTGAGACCAGCCTTGCCAACATGGTGAAACCCAACCTCTACTAAAAATACAAAAATTAGCTGGATGTGGTGGGGGGCACCCAGCTACTTAGGAGCCTGAGGCAGGAGAATCCGCTGAACCTGGGGGGCAGAGGTTGCAGTGAGCAGAGATCGTGCCACTGCACTCAAGCCTGAGCGACAGAGCGAGACTCTGTCTTAAAAAATAATAATAATAATAAAAAATTAAAAATTAAAAGGTAACTCCTAACTTTAAATGTAGCTTTAAATTAAGGCAGAGGAAATAAAGTTTGAAGTAAATATCTTTTGTTAAGTTAATTTTAGTTTAACAATCTCCAGCTATTATCTAATTACAGGAGGTTTCTTGAAAGAGAAACTTACTAATATCTGACATAATAAGGTACGTTCTTCATGTTCAGTGTTCTAGTGAAAAGAATCTTCCAAGTAAATGTATCCACAGTGTTTTGAGTTCACCGCTGTTTTGGATTCACTGAACTAGCACATTTTTACTACAAAAGAGAGTTTCCTTCAAAGAAAATTAACTATCCCACCAAAGCTTCATTTGAATACAAATTTTAAAGTTGACACAAATGGAGCACCAGTAGGTTAGTTATACACTTGGGGTTTTTGTGGGACTTTGAAAACATATGGTTCATCTTGATGTTAAAAAGAATACACTTCTATCTATGTTATATCTTGATAGGGCATGAATTAATGAAATAGATGAAAATGATAATATATTAAGCCTACATTGATCCTGTAGAAAATATTAATCCATATTTAAAAGTACGTCAAGATACTTCCAAAAAACTGGAGTAAACATATTTTTCCCATCCCTTCCATTAAGTACAACTAAAAACCTTGGACATTACGTATAAAACAAAGATGAAGAGACCAGCCAGGGCTCTTGCGATCCAAGGAATGAGAAAGTGGTGAATTCGCAGGTTTTTGTTTTTCTGCCTCTTATATATGAATCCATTTAAAATATCATTGAAATGATACAGTATTGAAATGAAGAACTGAGTAGTGGTTGCCAGGGCCCAAGGAGTGCAAAGAGAGGAGCAGAGGAAAGTGGGTGTGGCTATAAAAGGGCAAGAGAGATGCAATGGCTAACTTTTTTTTTTTTTTTTTTTTTTGCATATCCAGATAGTTTATTATATTTCACATATTGGGATTTATATTCACTTTCATTTAATTTTAACAACAACTCTGTGGTGTTGGTAGTATTTTTTTTTATTATTATATTTTAAGTTCTAGGGTACATGTGCACAACGTGCAGGTTTGTTACATATGTATACTTGTGCCATGTTGGTGTGCTGCACCCATCAACTCGTCAGCACCCATCAACTCATCATTTACATCAGGTATAACTCCCAATGCAATTCCTCCCCCCTCTCCCCTCCCCATAATAGGCCCCGGTGTGTGATGTTCCCCTTCCCGAGTCCCAGTGATCTCATTGTTCAGTTCCCACCTATGAGTGAGAACATGTGGTGGTTGGTTTTCTGTTCTTGCAATAGTTTGCTGAGAATGATGGTTTCCAGCTGCATCCATGTCCCTACAAAGGACACAAACTCATCCTTTTTTATGGCTGCATAGTATTCCATGGTGTATACGTGCCACATGCAATGGCTAACTTTTTGTGCCAACCTAATTGGATTAAGACTTGCCTAGGTAGCAAGTGTATCTCGGAGAGTGTATTTCTGAGTGTATCTCGGAGAGTGTTTCAGGGAAAAAAAATATTATTTGAAAGACTAGACTGAGTAAAGAAGATGCATCATTACCAATGTGGGTGGGCACCATGTGATTCATTGAGAGTCCTGATAGAACAAAAAGGAGAAGGAAGGAAAACTTCCCTTACTTTCTTGAGCCGGGGGATATCCCTCTTCTCTTGCCCTTAGATATCATAACTTCTGGTTCTCTGGCCTTCATATTCTGGGACTTATGTCATCATTACCCTTGGTTCTCAGGCTTTCTCACTTTGAATTGAATTGCCCCCCCAGTTTTCCTGGTTTTCCAATTTGCAGATGGCATATTGTGGGATGTCTCAGTCTCCATAATTGCCTGAGCCAATTTCTATAGTAAGTCTTTCCTTATCTCTAAATGTTTCTATCATCTATCTGTCTATTTATCACATTGTTTCTGCTTCTCCGGAGATCCTGAATAATACAATGAAAGATCTTCATGGTGATGAAAATGTTCTGTACTTGAACTACATCAGTCTTAATACCCTGCCTGTGATATCGTAATATAGTTTGACAATTTCTTACTTTCGGAAAAAAACAGAGTAAAGGGTTCAGGGATCTTTCTGTGTAATTTCTCACAATTGTATGTGAATCTAGACTTATATTAAAACTTAAAAGTATAATTTAAAAAACTGTCAGACACAGTATAAGACAGATCATTAAGGCAGAAATCTAACAAAGATAGGCAGGAACTGAACTTGACATTTGAACAAGTGGACCTAACAAACATCTACAGAACTCTCCCCCTAGAACCAATAGAATATACATTCTTCTCATCTACACATGGCATATACTCTAAAAGCAACTGCACAATTTGCCATAAAACAATTTTCAGCAAATTCAAAAACACTGAAATCACACTAACCATACACTCAGACCACAGCATGATAAAAATAGAAATCAGTAGTAAGGAGATTGCTCAAAATCATACATTTACATGGAAATTAAATAAGACCTCTGGGTAGACAATAAAATTAAGGCAGAAATCTGAAAATTCTTTGAAATGTATCAGAGCAAATATACCTCTGGGACACAGCTAAAGCAGTGTTAAAAAGAAACTATGGTGCTAAGTGTCCACATCAAAAATTTAGAAAGATTTCAAATTAATAACCTAACATTAAACCTAGAGGAACTAGAAAATCAAGAACAAACCAGCCCCAAAGCTAGAAGACAAAAAGTAACCAAAATCACAGCTGAATGGAATAAAATTGAAATGTGGAAAAGCACACAAAAGATAAATGAAACCAGAACTTTGTTCTTTGAAGGAATAAATAAGATTGATAGACCATTACCTAGAGAAATAAATAAAAAAGAGATATCAAAATAAGCACAATAAGAAATGACAAAGAGGATATTACCACTGACCCTACAGAAATACGAAACACCCTCAGAGACTATTATGAACACCTCTATGCACACAAACTAGAAAACCTACATGAAATAGATAAATTTATGATAACATACAACCTCCTAAGATTAAACCCAGAAGAAATTGAAACCCTGAACAGCCCAATAATGTGTTGTTGAAATTGAATTAGTAATAAAAAGTCTGCCAACAAGTAAAAGCCCAGGACCAGAAGAATTCATGGCCAAATTCATGGCCAGACATACAAAGAGAGCTGGTACCATTCCTACTGAAACTATTCGAAAACATTGAAGAGGAGGGACTCATCCCTAATTCATTCTATGAGGCCAGCATTATTATAATACCAAAACCTGGCAGACACACAACAACAAATGTAAACTTCAGGTCAATATTCTTGATGAACATAGATGCAAAAATCCTCAACAAAATACTAACAAACCAAATCCAGCACATCAAAAAGCTAATCTGCCATGATCAAGCAGACTTTATCTCTGAGATGCAAGTTCGAGTCAACATATGCAAATAATAAATCAATAAATGTAACTCATCACATAAACAGAACTAAAAACAAAAGCCACCTAATCTCAATAAAGTCTCAATAGATGCAGAAAAGGCTTTTGCGACTCAATAAAGTCTCAATAGATGCAGAAAAGGCTTTTGATAATGTTCAGTATCCTCTCATGTTAAAAACTGCCAACAAACTAGCCATTGAATGAACAACCCTCAAATAATAAGAGCCATTTATGAAAAACCCAAAGATATCATCATGCTGAACAGGCAAAAGCTGCAAGCATTTCCCTTGAGAAATGGAACAGGACAAGAATGCCCTCTCCCACCACTCCTATTCAACATAGTCCTAGCCAGAGCAATGAGGGAAGAGAAAGAAATAAAAAGCATCCAAATGGGAAGAGAGGAAGTCAAACT
This sequence comes from Chlorocebus sabaeus, assembly GCF_047675955.1. Lineage (NCBI taxonomy): Eukaryota > Metazoa > Chordata > Mammalia > Primates > Cercopithecidae > Chlorocebus > Chlorocebus sabaeus. The sequence goes on from NC_132906.1 coordinate 60,234,534, forward strand.
ATCTCTGTTTGCAGATGATATTATTTTATACCTAGAAAATCCCATAGTCTCTGCCCAAAAGCTGCTCGATCTGATGAACAACTTCAGCAAAATTTCAGAATACAAAATAAATGTACACAAATCAGTAGTATTTCTATACACCAACAATATCCAAACTAGGTGCCAAATCAAGAATGTGATCCCATTCACAACAGCCACAACAACAATAAAAAATACCTAGGAATATACTAACTAAGGAGATGAAAGACCTCTACAATAAGAATAACATAACACTGCTGAAAGAAATCAGAGATGACATAAATAACTGGAAAAATATTTCATACTCAGGAATAGAAATAATCAATATTGTTAAAATGGCCATACTGCCCAAAGCAATTTACAGATTCAATGCTATTCCTTTCAAACTACCAATGACATTCTTTATAGAATTAGAAAAAAAAATTCTAAAATTCATATGGAACCAAAAAAGAACATGAATAGCCAAAGCAATCATAAGCAAGAAGAAAAAAGCTGGAGGCATTACATTACCAGAGTTAAAACTATACTACAAAGCTATAGTAACCAAAACAGCATGGTACTGGTACAAAAACAGACACATGTATGAATGGAACAGAATAGAAAGCCCAGAAATAAAGCTGCACACCTGCAACCATCTGATCTCTGACAAAGTTGACAAAAACAAGCAATGGAAAAAGGACTTTCTATTTAATAAACAGTGCTAGCATAACTGGCTAGCCATATGCAGAAGTTTGAAACTGAACTCCTTCCTTATACCATATACAAAAATCAACTCGAGATGGATTAAGACTTAAATGCAAAACTAAAACTGTAAAAACCCTTGAAGGAAACCTAAGAAATACCCTTTAATTTTCTTTAAGATGTATGGTATATAATTTGTCCAAACTCTTAAAGACCTTCAAATCTCAAGTCTCAGTTTCCTACTATCTTAACCAATTTCCTTCTGGAAATAGATTGAAGTAATCTATAAAGAGTCCACACAGAACTAGTCCATTAAAGCAAAGATAAAAACTAAAAGTTGTATAATAAAAGCAGAGGAAAATGGGAAAGAAACTATTACATTTAAAAAATCAGAGTCTTTTGGGGGAGGCGGTTGATAAAATTGAAAAAATAATTAATCTCAGCTTTCTTGTATATTTAACAAAAAGGACACTGTGATGGATTATATTAACTTCTATCATGAAATAAAAGTGAATATTACTAGTAAATCATTAAGACAGAGAAACTTTACGCTAGGACTAAATTTTGAGAACGATTTACTGTGTGACTGTTAACTAGTGATCTTTAATAATAAAATTAATTTTTACAAATGTGTGTTTATAGAAACTGCATATTGTAAACCATATGGCTGGTTAAAAAAATAATAATCAAAACCAGAACAAAACCAAAATACTGATATACATATATGTGTATATCCAAACACCATGTTATATACCTTAAATATATGCAATCAAAATAAATTTAAAAACAAACAAATGAAAATTCCCCAAAACTAAAGAGCCTGAAATAAATAATAAGCCCATCACATTAAGGGATTTTTGACATTGTAGGTAAAGAGGATCTAGACCACATCACAGACTCAGGGTATCAGGCTGTCTGGTTGTAAACTTGAACTCACATGTAAACATTCCATGCCAGCCTCTGCAGTCAGGCGGATGTCCTGATCTACTTCTCTGCCATCTAACTGCATTCCTTGCTATACCACTTGCTGGTTCTGTAATCTTGAAAAACTTGCTTAATTTTTTCTGAATCTTTGTTGTGTCATCTGTATGGATGTGGAAATAATTGCATTATATATCTCAGAAGTTGGTGAGGATTGATGTAATTTATACACATATAGTTCACAAAACAGTGCCAAGTACATCATGAACATTCAGTAAGTGTTTTCCATTATCATCTCGTCTGTATTAGTCAGCACTGTGTGGGAGAATTTTTATTAACCTTTATATAATTAAACAAATACCCTAGAGACAGAGCCTGATCACCAAAACATATGTTCTCCTATTCTGTCTAAGCCTCAGCTGAACCCTGTTTCCCAATTCTGTCTGAGACTCTGTTGGCCAATAAAACGTGAGAGGGAGTGACATATGTCGTTTCAGGTCTGACTCATTAAAATCCTCCCACATGTGCTCCTCCACGTTCCTGGCCCTCTGGAATGCAGATGGCAGAGAACATGGAAGCCACATTTGAAAGATGGCAGAAACTCTGTCAATGTGGCCACCACACCAAACTGTTTGGCTACCTGATTAGTTGTGTCAGGTTCAAGAAATCAGCTACTGTTGGATAAGACCAACAACGTATGCCTTGGGTCTGCTATAAGCAGTTTATACAACCCTGCTGTTGTGGTGAAGAGCTTTAAAAATTATGCACATGAAAAGCAGCTCAATCCAAGTAAATGCCTCTGTCTTGGGGTATTTGTCCATTTGTCCTCTATTTGGGCCTTACATATAAATCCTATTTGTTTGCTCTGTTCACGACATCTCTATATGCATGGCAAGGCTCTCCTACTTAGTGATCTGATCGGATTCCAGCTGTATCTTAGTTTTAATTCTTAAATATGATCACCTATCATTTCTGGTTTATCCCAGGGCTCTTTAAAGCAAAAATGGCATTTGCTGACTAGCCTCTGTTTTGTCTAAGTGCATCTCAAACACCAAACACTACCTCCAGAATTTGTTTAGCATTTTTCAAATGATTTGATGACAACAGAGGCATGCATATGTTTGTGATTTTCCTAAGTCACATAGCACAAGGCTGGCTGAACTCAATAAAATGTAAATTCATAGATTAATTGAGCAAAGTCTACCCTACTCACACCTGCCAAAGCTGAAATAAGGCGTTCTCCTTGGTAACAAGAAGATCATAGGTTGGAAAAGGCAAGTATTCCTGAGGGACTACTACTCTTTCTTCTTGGAAGCAAACTTATCTGCTTATCCATGTCCCTTGATTTTCTGCTTTGTTCATTCAACAGGCCTGGCTTTATTTGAGGTAATAGGAGTATCAAGGTGTATCACTGCACACAACATTCTCAGGAGAGTCACCAATGCACCTGCCCTTTTTGTGATTTTACTGAAGAAGCTCTGTATAAGCCACTTTATGGAGCATTCCTGTATGGGACTGGAATTTTGGAATAAGAAAAAATATATAAGACAAGACCTCAGAAGCATATGGAGTGGGCAAAGTTGAGTTCCAAAATAGGAAAAACAAAAACTAAAACTAAAACAACCTTTGGTCAGGGTCAGAAGTGGTTTTCTTTTCTTTTTTCTTTTTCTTAAGAGATGCAAATGTGGGATCCTGTTCAGCCCCCTTGTGGTTTGGGAACAGAGCTCCCTGTCCCTAGAAAGTGGAGTACATGAGCTGTTTCTGTGAGGCACCTAGACTATAAGAAAGTGGCCCTAGGACTGTTTCTAGTAATGACTCAGTCCAGCCTGGAGTGGGGTGGATTCTGAACTCTCACTGGGGACTCTGGGATTGCTGGAGTGGTCTCAACATGATAATATCTTGGTCAATAGAAGCTTGTTCCAATTTGCCAGTGCGTTATGCAGGATGAACCAGCACCAGCAGCCAAAGAAAGTAAGATTGAGCAACAGTCCCCTTCCTTTTCTGTCCCAACTTCCCTTCAGAGCAGCTGCATCCAAGTCCCAGCAGATGTTAGTGTATGTGGGATGACCTTGCAGATGGTTGCATCAGGGCAAATTTGTGAGTTCATGAGTTTCTCTCTCTGTCCCTTCCCTCCCCATCCCTGGTAGCTGACGGTGCTGGAGAGAAAGAGAAGTTTTCGGTGGTAAGGGCAAAACAAGAAACAAGTCATGAGTTTGCTGTTTTTGGATGAGTTATTGCTGCATCACACATTGTTCTTAGTAGTCTCAGTACGACACAGCAATTTTTCATCACTTAAATGCAGTTTTAGAATTTTTAATAACACTTTAAATTGCTAATCATAAGACTGAAGGTTGATGTCTTCTAATCTAGCAAAATACATGAGTTGCTTACCAGCTCTGTAGTAGCTTTTTAAAAAATTCAGGATCTTGGTCATGAGGGCTTAAGATCCAAATCAATTGCTATATAAGTCCTTTTGGAAATTTATTCAGTGCTATAACTACACATGCACTACCATATTCTAGTATTGTCTTTTTAGCTCCAAAATGTAGTTATTATAGAAATCAAAGATAGTTGTTCCTGGAGTGTCCAAACCATCTAGACCAACTGTAATTGAAGAAAGACAATATTGTTTGCAGTCTCAGCATGAATGTGGATTCCTTCTCAAATAATCATTTGCGCTTGCCTCTTGGACTTTGTCTGAAGGAAAAAAAAAAAGCAATATCACAAAATATGATGTACAAGCATGTGCATCTCAACATTGTTTAAAATAGGACTAATTGGAAAAAATCTAAGTATGCTACAATATAATACTGGTTAAAAGAATTAGATTCGTAAAATGGGATGCACCGGATCAATTTAAAATAGTATTTACTGACATGAAATCATACTTTAAAAGCATCTTAAAAGAAGAGAATAATAGCAAAACAAAACTGTATATTAATTTGGCAAAATAACGTATACATACATAGAAAGTTTATTAACATATAATTATATATATATATTAAAAGTTATCTATATTATCATAGAAAAATACTATCTGTACCTTAACAATAATGATCACCTCATGGCAGAATTACAGAGGTTTTTCTTACTTGTTACATTTGTGTGTGTTTATGGATATGTATTGCTTGTATCATAATAATAGAGTTATATTAAATATAGATTTTAGGGTAAAAGGGCAGAATAAAGCCAGAACACAAAAGTCCTCTCACCCAGTAGATAATAGAGTGAATCAAATATTATATAAATAAGTAAAAGTGTTACAAAGTTCACCTAACAACAAAACAAGAAAAGAGGAGGAACCACGTATCACCAAGTTCAAAAAGTAGTGATCGAGGCAAAGAGTTCTGACATGGAGCTGAATACAGAGACTCCTATCTTTACTCCCATATTACAGTAGCAGAATTGGAGAGACAAAATTCTCAGTGTTCTTATTTAGAATTGTGCCCACCATCACCAGGTTAGAAAGCAGTATGCAAGCTGAAGCTGAGAGGATAAGAGAGTTCTTTCGGGAAGAGTCAAGGAAAAATCCAGTAGAGAAAAGGCCACATCAACAGAGCCAATAGAAATGGACCAGAGAAAAACCTCTGGAGAGGACTGACATTTTCCAGGACTTCCTGATGAATTTCAGACAAAATTCAAAGTCCCAATAGATTCTCTTTTAGGACTAAAGTTCTTTCCCAAATAGGTGAAGTGATACAGAACATTTAAGTGAAGAGCCTGTGACCTTCTCTGAAGGATGTGCATAGACCCTAATGAGCTCCTCCCCACTTCCATTTTCCTCCTAAAAAGACTTAACCACTGCCATCAGGTTACAGAAAAGTGGATGAAACAGCTAATCTGAGCCTTCAAGGGGGCCAAGTGGCTGAAATAAATAGATTTGGGTAGAGTTACTCATCTCAACCAGAAAGAAAATGCAAAGAATTGGCATGGCAATTGTGAAAATATACCACATTTAAAAAATAAAAATCCCATAAGACTAGTTCTAGAAGGATACAGACCACAAGGAACAAATGAAATTTCCTTTCAAATTCAGCCCACAATGAAACAGTTTAGTATTATTGTAAGTTGACTAATATAAGAAGTTATTGGTGAATTAAGACTGCAAGTAACATTATTACAGAAACAACATCTAAAAAATAACACCCAGGGACAGAATAAATGGTTGAATACCAAATTACTTTTCCAGAGAGGCTTGAGATAATTAGAGGAATTGCTAAGAAAAAATCAATAAAAAATTATAAATATAGCAATAAAATGTGATTTCAAAGATAATCCAAAATAAATCAATAAAAAAGTAATTGGACATTTAAAAATAACTAAAAGGGTATAATTGGATAGTTTGTAAAACAAAGGATAAAAGCTTGAGGCAATGGTACCCCATTTACCCTGAGGTGATTTTACACATTATATGACTCTATCCAAGTATCTCATGTAGCTCATAAATATATACACCTATGTCTCCACAAAAATTAAACATTAAACAAAAATGAAAATCAGTGTCCACAAAATAGGAAATTCAGTAAGCAAAGCAGAAAAAGTATTGAAAGGAATAATGGAATAACACTTTTTTTCTGAAACATACATTGACATCTAGAGTTTTTAATGAAGGGTAGTGTGTTTTAGGAAACACGTCATCATCATCACCATCATCAAGCAACCAACACTGAAAAATGTCACGTTTAACTTGTTGAACTTTAAGAATAGAGGAGTAAATTTTCAGGTAACCGAAAAGAAAGCCACCTGTAAGGTGTAAAAACAAAACAGGTTGGAGTTTGATTTCTTAATGCTAACGTTAAATGCCAGAAAACAATGGAAAATTCTACCCCTTGGTCTCTGGCCATGAACCTCCCACAGAAAACGATGACATTTGTTATCATCATTTACATTTGGTGCAGCATTTATGGCATGTATATAGCAATAGCACCAACACAAATATGCCTAACATTTGGAGAAGTCAGTACAGGGATAGATTTAAAGAAACAACTGATTTGTCCTGTAAACCCATTATGCACATTTTTATATCCTTGTGTTAATTTTATTATTCTTTCCCCCCTTGACCTACTGTTACTTTTGTCTTATGATAAGCTTGTGAAGAACTATTTAACACAGAAATCAGAGGATGATTAGCCAGATCCATTTCTTCCTTGGGCTAGTAGTTACTGTGCATAAGATAAAAATGGTAATACATAAGCTGTATGTCCTGAAGGAGCTTTAAGTCAATCTCCAAATACATTTTATAATCAATATTAGCATTGTCATAAGTCTTATTACTTAGTATAGTTGAATCTTACCAACAATGCCAGTATTACACAATATTATAGTATGACCATGGTATCATTCAGTTATATTACAGAATACAGAACAAAGTAGTAAAAATTACAGAGGTATTTGCTTTGCCTTCCCAACAGAATCAACAACAATTGAGGACAAAGCCAATCATTTCATCTCATCTTACAGGCTCAAATCTAGACTGGTTTCCATTGTGTGTCATTATATAGCAGGGCTCACTTCCCTCCAATGGGGAAGTCATGAATAGTATTTAGCAAACTACTCCGGGAGCCAGAACTGTCACAAGACAGCAGTGTAAAGCAAAAGTGCCTCCAAAGAACTTTTACATGTTTGGGGAGTAATAAGATTCCCATAGGTGTGCCCCTTGAGCTTCAGTAGCTATAATAGAGGGCCATTGACTTATGCCCACTTCAGCTTCCCTGTGTATTAAAATAATTGAGACACAACCAGGCTTGTGTCTTTCCCTTCAGGGTAGTAAGTTTCCCCCAGCCAGGCTGAGTCCAGAGATGCCGTCTAAGAGCCAGGGGTGGAGAGCAAGTACCACCTGGGCACTGCTGATGTTTGCCCAAGGTCTAAGTGCTCTTCAATCAGTCTGTGGTAAATGTTGCTAGGCTTGGAACTTTCCTTTCAGGGCAGTGGGCTCCTCTGTAGCCCAGGGAAGGTCCAGAAATACCATCCAAGAGCAATGGCCTGGAAAAGAGGACCCCAAGTGCTCTACCCGACTGTGCTTGGACTGGTACCTAAGCTGCAAAACAAAGTCCCTTTTACTTTTTCTTTTCTGTTTCTCAAGTAGTAGGAGTCTATCTCCATAGACATCACAATTTAGAATGCGCTGGGTCACACCTGAAGCCAGCACATGTCTCAGTCTCATCCAAGGCCTGCAGAGAGTACTAGCTGGGTACAACTGTTGATTATTGAGGGTCTAAGGGCTCTTTAGTCAGCAGGTGATGAATCCTCCGGACTAAAGGAGAATAGGTTATTTTTTCCTGCTAAGGCAGCAGATTCCCTTCTGACCCAGGGTTTGTCTAGAAATGCCATCTGGGAGCTAGGGCCTGAAATCTGGGCCTCACAACTGTGCATGATTCTGATTTTACTGTGGCTGAACTGGTATCCAAGTTGCAAGACAAAGTAATCTTCTCTCTTCTCTCCTCAACTGGAAGGAAGGAGTCTCTTGGAGCAGTGAGCTGCCCTCCCTGGGGTTGGGGAATGGGTGGCACAAGCTCTACCTTGGCTGGCCCAGTTGGTATTTCACTAGTTTTCATTCCCCTCAAATCCACTGGCTCCAACTCTGGCACAGCACCAGGACTTGCCCAGTAATTGCTATCCTTGTGGGCCAGACTGTTTTTCCAGTTTGTTTAGGATCCCAGAGCCCTTTAGCCTGAGGTAGTGGGGTTTCCTGACACTCAGGTTCCCACCACTGGGATGAACAATTCCCTTCTGGCTAGAAATGATCTAAATGCTCCCTTCATCAGCACCAGTTGAGTTCTGCCCAGTACTGTTTTCTGCTGTGACAGGGCATCACTGAGTTACAGTGCAAAGTCCCACAGTCACCGCATTCTCCCTCCCTCAAGTGCACAGATTTTCTCTCTGTGCCATATGGCTGCTGCCAGGAAACAGGGGAGATGTGGTGTATCAGTCCATTTTCAGATTGCTATAAAGAACTGCCTAATTCTGGGTAATTTAAAAAGGAAATAGAGTTAATTAACTCACAGTTCAGCATGACTGGGGAGCCTCAGGAAACTTAGAATCATGGTGGAAGGCTAAGGGGAAGCAAGGCACCTTCTTCACAAGGCAGCAGGAAGGAGAAGTGCTGAGTGAAAGGGGAAGAGTCCCTTTTAAAACCATCAGACCTTGTGAGAACTCACTCACTATCATGAGAGTACCATAGGGGAAACCACTCCCATGATCCAATTATCTCCTTGATATGTGGGGATTATGGGAATTATAATTCAAGATGAGATTTGGGTGGGGACACAAAGCCTAACCACATCAGGTGACAATGGCAATTCAAGATTGTCTTTCCTACCTCTTCAGTGTTTCTTTCAATGATATTTAAACCAGGGACTGGTTTCAATGATATTTAAAACCAGGTACTGTGGTTGCTCACCTGATTTTTGTTTTTTATGAAGGTGCTTTTTTTGTGTGGGTAGTTGTTCAATTTAGTTTTCGTGAGGGAAGGAAGAATGATGAACGCTTCTTTTTAGCCATCTTGCTCCACTCTCCATTCAGAAAGATTTTTCTTGATGATTCAAAACAAAAAAGTACCCAATTTTCATTCTCTATCTTTATCCTACATATTTATTTCATAAAATATACCACTACTTGCTATAATTTGTATACATTACTATAATATGTTTATGTTTCTATGTTTTCTAAATATATATTGTGCAAATTACATTTTTACATACATGTATATATAAATGAAATATATTCGGTAACTTAACTGTTATGAGTGCGCACACACACATGCACGCACTAGAATGTAACCTATGAGAAGAGGAACTTTTTTCTTTGGTGTTATAATACCTATACTTAGCACAGTGCCTGGTGCATAGTGACTATCTTCACTAAATGTTTATTTAAAGAATATTCAGTTAAGGGAAACCAAAGATACCCATTGAATATTCAAACAGCTAATAAAATATGTTGTTAAGCTAATCATAACTATTTTAAATCAAAAGAATAAGAACAGATACACAGTTCGTCCTCATAGCTTTATGGATGTGAAAAATGAGGCCCAGAGACGTTAAATAATTTACCAAGGGCAGTCATGAGGTGCAGTGGGGAGCATGGACTTTGGAATCAGACAGAAATAAACTTAACTGCTTCTTAGATGAGTGACCTTAGGAAATTAATCATGATTAGCCCTTTATTTTCTAATGTGAATATTTTATATTTTAAACCTTGAAGAACGATCAAAATAATTAATGGCAATAACTAATGTGAAATAGGGTGTTAAATAGGATTTTTCCGTTGCTATAGAATTGGAACAGGAGTCCTCAAATGATAACAAAGAAGAGTTAAGGACCTCATTGTGAAGAGAGAAAGCAATATATTTCTTACTCCCAGCCCCAGCCAGCACTTTCTAACTGGCAGAGCCAGCCCAGTCACCACTGACATAAGCATTCTTTACTTCCCAGAGTGGTAGAGAGGACTCAGAAAAGGGAAGGCCATTCGGGGCATGGGCCTGGAGGGAAATTTAGTGTTACTAATGAAAGATTTTTACCTCACCACCCTGTGATGGAAGAGAAGAGGTTCTTCTACCCAAGTGATAGAAAAGACCCCTCCTAAATCATAGACATTGGGGTTGTCTGCAAGGAGAGGGAAACTGACATCTACTCCCTGACTGGATGCTCATTGAGCTGTGAAATCTTCAGGCCAGTTATTTTGCCTTGGTTGAACTAAGTAGACTATAGTGAAGGAGTTCAGCTTTATCTGGAGTTGTCAGTTTTGCATTTAAGGCACTGGTGACTGCTGTTCTTCCAGATATTTGAGGAGATTCAAAACTTGCTGGTGTAGACCACACTAACCTGAGAAGGATAGCATGCCTTTTCTGTTCTCCACAACACAGGGAAGACCTCAGGGGTTCCTTTGGCTCCATATGAAGGGGAACAGAGTTCATAGGGGACTCCAAGTTAACCAAGTGGCCATCACACAACACAAACAGTGCTTACCAGGAGGGAAGGGCACAAGGAAGCGTTCTGCTTTTTGAGATGGTCAAGCAGCAGTGAGCTGTATGCCATCTCAGAAAAACCACAGACACAATCTAGTTTGAGACAGCATGTCAGCAGAGACCACCAGCATCAGTGGAACCAGACCAAATCAGAGAATACCGGAGATTCCTCTACACCACTGAAATGGGTGGTTACAACTGAAGATCCCTTCAGTGTTGCTTCTTGCTTGGTGAAAAATATATATATATTTCTGCCTCCTCTTGTCACCCTTCTCCTTTTCCTCCCTCTCTGCTTTCTACCCTCTGCCTCTTCCTTTCTCTCTCTCCTTTCCCTACTCTCCCTCTTCTTCCATCACTATTAACTACCATTCTTCTTCCTCTTCTCCTCCTTCTCTCCCTCTTCCTTCTCCCTCCTCTTACTCTCCTCCCTCCTTGTCTTCCTCCTCACTACCTTCTCCTCCTCCTCCTTTCTTCTTCTCATCTTTAATACAGATATATTAGAAAGAGAGAATGTTAAAGAATGATGTATAAAGAGTTGAGCAAAGGTTTGTGTGCGAATGTGTGTTGGGGCTAAGGGGCAAGACTTGGCATGGAGGAAGGTGGTAAGAAGGCAGAATAGACACTGCTGACACGGTAGCAAGTCTTATAGTGGATGTCTGTCAAGCCAGTCCAAATATTTTAGACTCCAACTGTATGAACAGATGTTCCCAAATTGGTGAACTGTTTACATCTAACAGAGGACATTTAATCTTTCAAGAGATTCTGATCTAAGGTTGTCGTCTTTTAAAAGTTAATATGTTTGTCGTAAGACTTTATTCCTAGTAGCAAATATTTAAAGCAACACTTTTTAAAGAAAGTAGAAACTGGTATGATGGTGTGTGCTTGCAGTGCTGGCTACTCAGGAGCCTGATGAGGGAGGATCACTTCAGCCCAGGATTTTGAGTCTACCCTGGGTAACACAGTGATAACTCATCTCTTAAACAAACAAAAAAACAAAAAACGAAAGTAAGAAAGTTGTGGAAAATTGCAATTTAAAATTATAATTTCTTAGTAAACATATTGGAGACTGAAGTTATTTTGATAGTACTTTTTCCAAAATCATACATGGTAGATATGTCAGTCCAGTTTCACACTACTATAAAGAACTTCCTGAGACTGGGTAATTTATAAAGAAAAGAGGTTTAATTGACTCACAGTTCCACATGGCTAGTGAGGCCTCAAGAAACTTACAATTATGGCAGAAGAGGAAGCAGGCACATCTTACATGGTGACAGGCAAGAGAGAGCCTGTGAAGGAGGAACTGTCAAACACTTATAAACCCATCAGATCTTGTGGGAACTCACTCACTATCATGAGAACAACATGGGGGAAACCATCCCCCTGGTTCAATCACATCCCACCAGGTCCCTCCTTCAACATGTGGGATTATGGGGATTACAATATGAGATGAGATGAGATTTGGGTGGGGACACAGCGCCAAACCATAGCAACAGAATATGGAGTTACATAGTAGACTTAATTTTTTTAAGTAAGTTTTTAAAATTCTGAATAATGCAGTGTAATTTTTTGTAACTCTAGCATAAAGATATCTCTGTATGTATTTATGCAACATATTAGATAATCTCATAATTCACTGAGGGCAAAAGATGGACAATATGCCACATTCTAGATCATCTATATAGCCATCACTATATAGACTAAATCAGATAGAACGATCTATCTATCTGAAAAAAACGTTTCAGATCAAAATGAAAACGTTTGGATCAAAATGCCAAAGACTTAACTAAGTACCATATTATATGAGAATCAAAGGAAGAGATAGTTTCCTGATCTGAATTATTTGGATTGATTGCACAAAGTGACAACCAGAAAAAAAGAACAGAAAAACAATAAAATTATTCTTAGATGCAAATTTTATTAGCTTCTCTTTCCTCTACTCTAGTTTAATCTTTTCTTCATTTTACACACACTTTAAAAATTAAGTAACAAGAAAATGTAAGATTTACTTACAATTCAGATACCTTTTCTTATGAGCTAGAGAGGCCAAAGAAACAAACCAACAAACCAAAATACAATCCCTTCCATTAAACCCCTGAGTAAAAGTCAGCAAGCTGACCATATGCGATGATGCGTCACCTCGTAATCACGGAGAAAGGACACTGATGAATAATCAGCAAGTCAGCAAAGCTGTAGTGCAGTCACTGATAGGACATCAGCAGTTACTCCTGGGAAAGTGTAAGAAATTTTGAAGAACAGGAGAATAGAGTGAAGGACTCAGCTCCCTAATAGAATCAGAGAATTCATAGGCTCAGATAAAGGTGACTCGTTTCTGTATTTCTATGTCAGAAATATAGAGGAGGCCAGACGCGGTGGCTCACGCCTGTAATCCCAGCACTTTGAGAGGCCGAGGCGGGCGGATCACGAGGTCAGGAGATCGAGACCATACTGGCAAACACGGTGAAAACCCGTCTCTACTGAAAATACAAAAAAATTAGCCGGGCGTGGTGGCGGGCGCCTGTAGTCCCAGTTTCTAGGGAGGCTGAGGCAGGAGAATGGTGTGAACCCAGGAGGCGGCGGAGCTTGCAGTGAGTGGAGATTGCGCCCCTGCACTCCAGCCTGGGCGACAGAGTGAGACTCCGTCTCAAAAAAAAAAAGAAAAAAAAAAAAAAAAAAAAAAAAATATATATATATATATATATATATATATATAGAGAGAGAGAGAGAGATTGAGAGAGAGAGAGAGAGAGAGAGGGAGAGAGAGAGAGAGAGGAGCTCATTCCCCAGAGTGAAGCAGTCTATAGTCACAAACAAAACCAGAGAAAAACTTAGGGCATCTTTTACACAAACTTTTTTTAAGTGCTTTTTGTTATTCTAATGGATGCTATATTAAAAACATTGCAAGATAATCAGTATCTCTCTGCAGGAAACTCTGCTTGATTTTAGGGAAGTGATTAATAATCTGTTACTTTCTCTGCCCCTTTTAGCATCTCTGAAGTTTAGTGAGGAAGCTTAAAGAATTCTTACACCTCCCCCTGCTGGCAGCAAACAAGAAGTGCAGCTTTGGTAAGTAAAACACGTTCATGCTGAAAGTAATGGCTAAGATCAACTTTTGATTCTAAAAACAAGATTCTTTCCATCTGCAATCCGTGAAAAAGTTTGAAACATGAATTTAAAACATGAAAAGTAATAATAAAATTTTTGGAAGTACTGCTTTTCAGAAGTCAAACTAACAATGAATATTATGTTAAAATGTTTAATTCAACAGCATTACTTCACAAATTTATATTCCTGAAATCTGACTCCAGAAATGACTTTGTTGTGATATTTTGGTCTTTTCAACTGCGTCTCTACTTGCTGCCATTCTCTCTATAGATCACATTATTATCCGTGGCAGAGACAGGAGGTTCACCAATCACTTCATCTGCTCCCCTACACTTTCCAACTCCCTTGCTGTTCTTGCTACTGGGCAGTAGGGATGGGTCACTTATAGCTCTACACACAGAATACCCAGCCCATGACCCCCATCTGTCTCTGCTGCGGCAGGTACTGCAGATGTTCCAGAGAGTGGAGTGTCCATTAACCTAGAAGCCTGAGTGTCTATGTTGAGCAGGGGGCCCTGTGTGTTCCTCCCCTCTTTGATCTACAGCTGAATTTGAGTGAGTGTGAACTACCTGTTAGGTGTTAAGCAACTGAGAGTTCATTTGTCCTAAAATAACAAAGTAGCTGATGACTAGAATGTAAACCAAAACATATCTGATACAAGTCTAAATCAATTTACAAAGTTTATTTTGCCAAGGTTAAGGAGGCACCCCTGACACAGTTTCAGAAGGTCCTCACAACATGTGCTCAAGGGGTTCAGGGCACAGTTTGGTTTCATACATTTTAGGGAGATGTGAGACATCAATCAATATGTCTAAGATGTACATTGGTTTGGTCTGGAAAGACAGGGCAACTCAAAGTGGGGCAGGGGCTTCCAGGTCATAGATAAACAACAGACAAATGGTTTCATTCTTATAAGTTTCTGATTAGCCTCTCACTGAATATACAATTTACAGGAGTAGTCACTTATGCCTTAGTCCGGCTTAGTGAAACAATAGGGCAAAGGAAACAATCCGATATGCGTTTGTCTCACATGAGCAGAAGGATGACTTTGAGTTCTGTTTGTCCTTTATCCACAAGGGATTTTCTTTGCAGACAAATTAGGAGAGAGGTATTTATCTTTTTAATCTTTGTAGCTGTTTTTTTTTTTTTTTAGGAGTAGAATGGGAGGCAGATTTGTCTGCAGTTCTTAGCTTGACTTTTCCCTTTGGCTTAGTGATTTGGGGGTTGCAAGTTTTATTTTCCTTTCACAGGAACATGAAGAACAATCCTGAGCATTCTACATGTCTCATTTGATCCTTACCACTGCCTCTGCAGTACTTTATGTAGATGTTACTAGCCACATTTTATACATGACAAAACTCTGGCAAACATAGATTAGATACATTGTTCCAGCTCACATGGATAGAAAGTGATGGAACCAGGAATCAACTCAGATTCCAAATTTCCTCAGTTTTTATTTCTACTTTACATTGTCTCATAAACCAAAATTCACAATTATGTAAGATTAATTACATCAAGTTGAACATCATCACTTTGTTTAAAAAGTTATAGGGGCAAATACATTTAACACAAAAATATTATTAAGTCCACTTTGTTGAAAGCACTATTGTAAGCATTGCAAGATATACAAACAAGTATGAGATGTAGTCCTTATCTTCACAGAAATTACATTCATGCTAGGAAGCCCAGTCAAAGAAACATGGAAAGCTCAAGAGCAATATAGAAAACTTTACAACTAGTCCCTATTTGTCAAGTTAGCTTTTCATACGTTAGGTGATCAGTAAATGTTTGCTGGGGAGAAGGCAGAGGATAGATCATGAAAGAAGGGTGGAGAAGAACTGGTGAAGAAGGTGAGTGATAGGATTATAGTGCAGTCTCCCATCTTGTAAGATAGTCAGGTAAGGCTCCATGGAGGAGATGTGGTTTTAGCATAAACTTAATGGATGGGTAGGGTTGTATTAAATTGTACTGAATGATGGGCAGGTTTTGATCATTGTCACCAAATTATGAAGGACCCTGTAATGGTTTATTTTATGTGTCAACTTGGCTGGGCCGTGAAATGCCCAGATTATATGTGATTTCTGGGGTGTATGTACGAAGGTGCTTCTGAGATTAACATTTGAATAAGTGGCCTTGGCAGGTTGCCACCCCCAATGTGGGTGGGAATCATCAACCCCTTAAGAGCCCGAATAGAAGAAAAGGTGGAGAAAGGAAGAATTCATCCCTTTTGTTCTGCCTCACTACTTGAGCTCAGACGTCCCATCTCCTCTTCTACCCTTGGACTGGTATTTACAACATTCATTCTCAGGTCTTCAGACTAAAACTGAATATACCATTGGCTTTCCTGGGTCTCCAGCTTGCATAGTGCAAATTGTGGCACTTCTCAGCCTCCATATCACATGAGTCAATGCCTTATAATAAATCTTTTTTATACAGATACATAGATGATAGATAAATAGATATATGATAGATAAATAAAGATAGAAACATAAATATAGACATAGGTAAATATCTCTGATTGGTTTCTCTGGAGAATTCTGACTAGTTCTTATTAAAGAATTTGTATTTATCTTATGGGCAGGAAGACATCCTTAATGTTTGTGGAATATTGCACTGTCAGTAAAATATCTTAGGTAGTGCATAAAGGAGGTATAGGCAGAGACCAGCAAGAGAGATCATTAATATACACACAGGTATACATACTTACATTGTGTTATCTATAACCATCTCTCTTTATGATGTCTACAGATATGATTTTTCAAATTTTGCCTGAATCAACTATTTACCTGTACAAAAAATGGCATCCATTAACAGTTTATTTTATTCTAGTCAATTAATTTCCATATTCTTTAAAACAAATGAAGTACCGTAGATGAAGTATATTGAACATTATTTTTATTGGAGGAATACATACTTATGGGGTCTATTCAGGCTGCTTTAACAGAATACTATAAATTGGGCGCCTTATAAACAACAGGAATTGATTTTTCACAGTTGTGAATGCTGGCAGTCCAAGATCAAGGCATCAGCAAATTTGTTGTCTCATGATTTTGAGGCGGTCCCATTCCTCATAGATGGTGCCTTCTTGCTGTGTCCTCACTTGGCAGAGGAGAAAAATGATGGCCCCTTGAAGCAGCATTGTTGTTTGGGGTAAATACCCGGGACAGGTCGTCTCGCACCAAGAAGATTTAGGACAGGGACACACATGAAGAGTGGGTTTAGGAGCGGAGGTGTAACAGGCAAAAGAAAGAGAAAGGAGAGTAGCTCTCTCTTGTGAGAGAGAAAGAAGGTAAGGGGAAGAAAGGGAGAGGGAGAGAGAAAGAGAGAGAGACAGAGAGAGAGAGAGAGAGAGAGAGAGAGAGAGAGAGAGAGAGAGAGAGAGAGAGAAAGTCCAAAAAGGAAAAAACTGGCATGCAGCAGACTGCTCCAGATTTTTTTTTTTAAAGACAGAGTTTCACTCTTGTTGCCCAGGCTGGAGTGCGGTGGTGTGATCTCGGCTCACCACAACCTCCGCCTCAAGCAATTCTCCTGCCTCAGCCTCCTGAGTGGCTGGGATTACAGGCACAGGCCACCATGCACAGCTAATTTTTTTTTGTATTTTTATTAGAGACAGGGTTTCACCATGTTGGCCAGGCTGGTCTCAAACTCCAGGCCTCAAGTGATCGGCCTGGCTCGGCCTCCCAAAGTGCTTGGATTATGGGCCTGAGTCACCTCACTGGCCTGCACCAGATTTGATAGGCAGGCTTGAGGAAACAGTGTCTGATGTATGTGGGGCCCACAGATTGATTCTATCAGGTGTGACATTTACCTGGTGCAGCTGGAAAGGCTGTGTGGCCCCACCCTAATCTTGTTATGCAAATAGGCTTTCTACTTGGCCACTGCTCTCTTGTCTGCTCCTTACTGTACATGTGGTTGGCAAAGGGAAGAGAAGATGGATCCGCCATTTTGAATGTGCCTATTCCCAGGTAGTGTTTTCCTATTGGCGGAACTGCCGGCATTCGCCTGTGCAAGCTTCCAACTTGCTTTCCTATGTCTGCAGCTCGATTTTACAAGCTACTCTGCATTAGAAAAGCAAATTATTTGGGGGCTGCTTTTCATTAAAAGGAAAACCTTACCAAGGACTTCCTTACCCTATCTGCCTAAATAATTTATTTTTAACTCCTGTATCACCCTCAAGCTTCTTTATAAGAGCACTAATCCCATTCTTGAGGGTGGAGCCCTCATGACCTAACCAACTCCTAAGGGTTTCACCTCTTAGTAACATCACTGTGGGGGTTAGGTTTCAACATTAGGTTAGGTTTTGGGAAGATGCAAACTCTCTGACCTTACCGGGGTTATATCAAATACAGCAAAAGAACGTCTAATGGCCACCCTTGGTTCTACTTCTCAAAGGTAAGCTCCTTTAACTGTCTCTTTTAGTTTGGGGTGATAATTACCTTGACGACTCTGAATGATATGCTTGTACCTCTATTTCTTGACTAAAAAAATTCTAAAATGTATCTTGTCTTCATAATTCTGTGTATGAGGATTTATCTCATACTATTCTACCTTCCCTCGGTTAGATATTTTTAATATCATCACTTTGAAGATTTTTAAACTACTTTTTAAACTCTCAATGGTATTCGTAATCTTTTCTCTTTTTTTTCTCCATCAACTTCTGCCGTTACTTCTTGACTCTCTCTTTGTGAGATGAAGAAACGAGTGCTTCTTCCTTTTCCTCCACAGGTTCTCTTCCCCCTGAAAGTCCAACGTGTTTACTTTGATCTTGTGAATATTACTAACATTTACCTCTCCAGCAACCCCAGTCAAGTCTTCATGTTTTGACAATAGATTGATGATAAAATTTGAAAATCAGTAACTAAATATTAACACTGGTCTGATCATACTCATATTATTCAATTCTGAGCCAAGTCATTTGTTCAAATTAGTTTTCTTTCCATAGGCCCATTGCCTTCACCTCTTGCTCACCCTAAAAACTATTTTTAGAGTTAAAGTCAATTTGCTTCTTCTTTTAAATACAACATCAGTTATTAAGTTCATGTTATATTTAATTTGCTTTTTATCTAGATAATGAATTTCATGACCAGGACTATTTGTTTATTTTCTTTGAGGTTTTTCATTGTCTTTCTTTCTAACTTGTATTGGTAATTTTCATTGTATCCTGTTTTTTCCCTTGTTCTTACCTTGTGTGCCTAGTATGTCCTGGATTGATCTAAAAATTTTATCATCCTACTGAATATATTTTCTCCGGGGTCTATGTTTCTTCTGGTTGTTATTTTCTTCCTGCTACTGGTTTTTCTCATGTGCCTGGTGATGCTTGGTTATCTATTCAGGGATTTCATAGAAGAAAAGGGTACCTGGTGTGAATTTCCCCTGCTATTGGATTTTCAATGGAAGTTTTACCTTTCCTGGGAATTACACTTGGCTCAGTTGGCTTTTCTGTATGTGGCCAAGTCAGGCCAAGTGGGTGGCTGTAATTCCTGCTCAACTCTCCAAATCAATAGAACTCCATCCTTTAGGGCTGTAGGTGGAGGGGATAGTGGCCACAATTTCTTCACGCCTCCTACTTACCTGAACAAGTCTACTTTGATAGCCTGAGGGCTAAGAAGTTGCAATTTAGGGGAAGTGGATACAGAATTGGTTGTCTATGTCTCTAGCCCTCCAAATTCCAGGATGAGGAGGGCAGTTAGTGGATGGGGAAGTAACAAGAGGTCATGCCTAGAGGGAATGCCAACCTCATGGCCTCTGTGGAGCTAAGGTAGTGGGATGGGCACATAGACTGTATAATGGCCCATCAAATATCTTTTATTGATTCCTCTGTTTCAACTTCACTTCCTTTTCCTACAATTGGCCATCTGCTAATTCTGAACCCAGAATTTCTTCAGGGTTCTACAAGACAGATATTCCTCACTTCCTGGTAGAATATTCCAGGCTGGCTTTATTCATTGTTTCATTTAAATATTTACTTCTATCTGCTCTGGCTCTGATACATTTTTTGGAATATTTGTACATTGATAAATTTTATCAGCCATTATATTGTTCTCTCAGACATTTGGGGTATATTCTTCTTGTACCTGATACCTACTTCATCTCATGCCTGCTCCCATTAGTGATTCAAAAAAGATGAGAGGCAAACATAGATGTTACTCATATTGCTTTCTGTTTCTCAGAGACATCACATAGTTCAGAAGTCCTAATGGAAGAATCTCTATGTTCCAAGAGGAGTATCAATATGAAGGATAAGAAATAGAGGCTGCTACTTGAGGAGTCAAGTGGTACAAAGGAAATGAACACATAGTGGCAATTTCTCAACCTCATGAAAAAAAAAGTGGACTAAGCTGATTTTTGATTAGGAAATTGTATTAGTCCATTCTCACACTGCTGCAAAGAAATACCTGAGACTGGGTAATTTATAAAGAAAAGAGGTTTAATTTGCTTCTGGTTCTGCAGGCTGTGTAGAAAGCTTAGCGGCTTCTGCTTGGCTTCTTAGGAGGCCTCAGGAAACTTACAATTATGGCAGAAAGAGGATGAGCAGGAACATCTTATATGGCTGGAGCAGAAGCAAGAGAGAGGGGTGGGGAGGTGCTACTTACTTTTAAAACAACCAGTTCTTGTGATAACTCACTCACTATACAGTACCAACAGAGGATGGTGATAAAACTTTCGTGAGAACTCATGATCCAGTGCCACCCATGATCCAAACACCTCCCACCAGGCCCCTTCTCTAACATTGGGGGTTATAAATCAATGTGAGATTTGGGCGGGGACACAGATCCAAACCATATCAGAAATATACTTGTATTTTTAAAATTCATTATTCCCCTTTCCAACTTCATCTGTTTCAGCATTTGCTCTGTTTCAAGTTTACTTCTGCACATTAGATTTTTTAACTTGTTATCTTAAAGAAGAAAATGTTTTCTTTTGCATGTCTCTATGTGATACATCCACAAAAAAAAAACCAGAATTTTTGTTTTGTCACCATCATCATCATTGTTATTACTACTTAAAGGATTAGATTTCACTGTTTCCTATTTCTAACCTCTTAAAATCCCTTCGGATTTTTAATCTGCAATTCCCAGTGTTTGCCAGTTTAGTGCCATCTGCAAATTACTTAATGTGCAGTTTAGCCTTTCTTTGAAATCAGTAATTAAGATGTAAAGTAAGACTGAGCCCAAGACTAATTCCCTGGACTTCCCACTGGGACCTCTCCTGAGCTCCCAAACTCTTTTATGGCCACCTCTGGTTTATCATCTTCCAGCCAAATCTCAAGCTATTTTACTAAATATATAATTAAGTTGATTTATGGCAGTCACTAGGTTAATTTTATTTGTAAAATGTCTGATACATATATTTATTTTACTTAGCTTCATATTTGCATATGTTGAAATATTATAGCCAAAGAGGAAAAAAATATTTTTAGTCAGGATAACCCTAACATTTTCTGTTAAATGATCACTTGGTCTGGAGACATACGGAGATAGTCTCTTAATATTAGTTCTATTATTTGACTGCAGCCAACATTCATCATCTAGAATGTAATTACAATCCAATGATCCTTTTCTTCTTTCTTATTTATAGGTTTTAAATAATTTTTCAGTCTTCTAGTGTCTTTCCACTTCTTTAGGGTAAAAACAAAAAAATTATCTCCATTTTAGTAAATCTATTCACTTATTCCCTGATCAACCATAGAAGAATCTTTTGTTTTCAGGTCTTAGGCATTTTCTATTAGCTGCCAATTATCTATGTCTCAGACTGACATTCAAATAATTAACTATTCAGGTGCACTGATCTCACCACCAAGGGTTTTATGAGCATTTGAGAAATTTGTTTAAGTTTAATTGGGAAATTAAGCCATGGGGCAATGTTATTGCAAAGCTATACTGCTGTGTTCTGAGTAACTAGACTAATCTAGGTCAGAAAAGCACAATAGGACATACAAACACCCCAAGAACGTAAAATTGTGCTTTTAATAACTGCCAAATCTAAGATACTTTAATCTTACTATTCTGAGACTCTTTCTTTTTTTGATGTGCAGATCGGGCTCTGGTTTATAACCGAAATCTTCTTAATGATTTTTAGCCCCTGCCTCTTCCCTCCAGCTCTCCTTTCTCCTTTCAGAACTTACTCAAGTATTTTATTACTTGTGTGTTTGCAAAACATATTGCTCTTTTCTCTGTAGTGTCAGATAACATTCCTAGCACTCTGAGTTAGACACTGGTTTCTCCTTTTCTGGGAAATGCATCCAGACAGGCAGTAAACATTTTTATTTCATTATAAATACGCGAGAGTTTATGATGTATAACGGGACTGTAGATGACTGAGTATTTCTTCCCAGCTGATACTTAGCTGTCAGAGAAGACTGAATGAATGGGATTTTATTATTTTATATTTTCCTTAAGAACTTTTCAAAATTTTCTTTAATATAACTGAAAATTTTCAAAAGAAAAAGGCAAAATAGGAAAGGAGAAAGGAAGCGAGGGAAGAGAGAAAAAGCGTGAGAGCATGTGAACTTGTTCCTAATCTGGAACTCCAACTTTCCCAGCATTTTTCTATTATCTTCACAGTAACTAGACTTAAAAAAAAAAAACCAAAAAACATAAACAAAAATAAAACCCATATTCTCCCTGTGTGAAAAATTTTGAAGCTATACAGTCACATTTCTCCTTTTTTGTCTTCCTAATAAGTAAAGCTATTAACTGAAGAAATGTAAGTTGCCTTAAGAAATAATTTTATGTGTTTGAGACTACTGACCCTTATAAGATGAATACAAAAATATTAGGTTCGTTTCTTAAATAGAAGTCTTTTAATTAGGAGCTTGAATAAAATTAGAGAATGTTGTCAATGTTGTTCCAAGTTTGACTATTTGTTGTACTTTGGGTGGTTACCTGTGTCCATCAGATTTAATGAGCTTCTGTGATCCTGATTTTGGCTTGTTATTATTGTATTCTTGTATTTATTCTGACTTGTCTTGACGGTATATTATTTTCTTCTTTATGCTATTTTACATTGATGGTAACTTACAGTAAAGTGCTACTAGACTAGAAGTGTAATATGTAAGCGTAATTAGGATGCCTTTTTGTTTCTTCACACATATGATATGAACATAGCATACCCCTACCTATATGAAATACATACTCTTAAATATTATTTAAATCATATTAACTCATATTTATTCTGTGTGTATTTTCTTACTTCTTGGTTAAAAATGATTTTATAATTGCTTGTGTTTTCAGATAATATGATAGACTACTTTAACACCGAAGTATAGTAGTGTTCTTAATAGCTAGGTATAATACTTACTTATGAGGACTAAAATAGCCAACTAGAATAGACCTCTACTGTAGTGAATGTGTGTTTACAAAACATATTGCTTTTCTCTGTAGTATCTGATAACCTTCCTTTTCTCTGTAGTGTCAGATAACCTTGCCACTGGCAATGACCAGATTGCCAATGAGTAATGGCAAAAACCGTAATTACATGTGCACCAACCTAATAGAACTAATTTTTTAAATAAATTGTCACTATTTCCCACCTCTAGCTGTATCATTGGCAAAAAACAGCTATGACTGTAAAAACTTTGTGCCCATCACATGGAAATAAACTGTAATACTACATGCATCTTAGCTGGACATGTCATTCAAATGACATACTTTGGGAACTATATAGAAACTTAGAAATCAGCTACTATATTATCGCAATCAAGAATAAGAAAACTGAAGTTCAGAGAAATAAATATCTCAGCCAAGGCAATACAGTGTGCTTGTAGCAGCTCCAGGACTAACGCTGAGCAGTTCCATTTTCCCTCCATAAGATTATGGCTTCATATAATATAGCAAAACTGAAAACCACACGGATTTGTTCTTTAAGAGGAAACACCTATGGGTCAAGGCCAGCCCCTATGTAAACCTCAGAAAATATGCACAATAAAAATAAAAATTTGTATGCTACTTGTGAATTGTAAAATTAATGGTTAGATTGACAATTATTGCAAGTCTTTGTCTTTAACTGAGGGAGAAATTATCAGAATATAAGCCATGAAACTAAATGGTCTGAGTTAACTGTGTCGACATTAAAATCTGCTATAAAAGAATCCACTATTTAAATATGCCAACAACTTAAAACACTGTTTCCAAATGTGTTCATTCTATGCATTGTGTATCTGTATATATATTTTTCTAAAACTTGTTAAGATCTAAGGATTGTGTCATAATTAATATCTTGTTCTTCCATTAAATTGGATATTTAATTAAGTATGGAAGAGGTCAAGCATCATGGCCACCATTAGATGGCAGCATTACACAAAACTATTGTTTGCATTTTGTACAAAATCACGTTTTAAGTGGCCAAAAAAGTTAGTTTACAATCTAATGTACATACTCTACAGATTGCTTTAATAGTAAGTTTTTAAATTAAAAAAATGCAAGTTGGAGATTCTGGCACAAGAAAATGAGACAAAACTTTGAGAGAAGGAAAATAGAAAAGATGGGAAAGAGGCATAAGAATATGAAAACCAATGACAGGTAAAAGATTATCTCAGGAAAACAAATAGGACTTCTGTCTATCATGCTGACTCCATTACTACCTGATAGCATACATGATATTGCAAAGTTCTGTAACTGTTTTGATCAAAATTATTTTGTTAAAGAACTACTAAAAGTAAAATCATCACTCTGTTATGTACTCTCTTAATGTCAGAATAAAAAGTAACCACAGGCCGGGCACACAGGCCATGCCTGTAATCCCAGCACTTTGGGAGGCCGTGGCGGGTGGATTATCCGGGGTTAAGGAGTTTGAGACCAGCCTGACCTACATGGTGAAACCCCATCTCTACTAAAATTACAAAGTTAGATAGGTGTAGTGGCACATGCCTGTAATCCCAGCTACTTGGGAGGCTGATACAAGAGAATCACTTGAAGCCAGGAGGCCGAGATTGCGGTGAGCCGAGATCCCTTCATTGCACTCCAGCCTGGGCAACAAGAGTGAAATTCCGTCTCAAAAAAAAAAAAAAAAAAAAAAAAAAAAAAAAAAAAAAAAAAAAAACAAGTAACTACATTCTATCTATCAATAAATGAGTAGAGATTGATAATTTTGAGTTCCTAGGAGTTGGGTATTTAAGTATAATTTTATATGATAATGATTTAGAATGGAAAAATACTTTTTTGAAGAAAAGACTTAAGTTTAATAAATCTCTTTTAGTAATAATAGAATTCCTTTTTGGAGACAGGTGTTATCTTACACATTTGAGTATAGTATATGGAATGTAATTTACTCTAAAGATTTGACTTGCCTAGTAGATGTCCTATGTGATAGGTGTTAACAGGAAGAAAAACACGAGAGTAACTCCAAACATTTTACATCCAAAAATTATGCATAAGGTACAATAAAGTGTAATAGACCCATGCTTAGGTACTATTATTTGCTGATGTACAAATACTGTATTTCTAGGTAGGAATGTAGAAGGTAGCAAGACTGAAAGACTCTGCTCCTTTTATCTTTTCATTGGTCAATCTAAGTTTTGAAGAGCAAAATGTGATTACTCCATTTTAACAGTTTTCACTCCTCCACTCCTTCCTTTGTATGACCAGCCTCTGACATAATGAGAGAAAAAAAGCCTATTGTGGCCAGCTTAATTCTATGACATATTTTAACTAGGCAAGATCCTCGTTAATGCCAGGGACTTTTTGGAGTCCCAGTCATATCCCCTTATGAACATAGTTTATCCAGTGTGTAGATCTGCAATAGTATAGGATTTACTGCCAAGTTCTTTCTCCAATTCATTCTCTACAGTAGAGGTCTATTCTAGTTGGTCGAGTAGTTTAGTCCCTATCCATATACTTTGTTGTATTGAGAGTATTTGCTATTGTCTGTATATGTGGAGATTTTTGAAGCTAAAATTGTTCCCCACACTTCCAGAAGAAGCACACTGAAGAGAAGAGCTGTATTGAGGGTGCTTGATTCTTTCCTGCTCTGGGGCATATTGTTATCACCAGCTGCAGTCAGGGGAAAGAAAAAATCTCCATCCCTGTTATGTAATACAGTACAATTAGGCACATAATGTAGATTTTATGCTTTTCTCTGAAACATCTGGCATGTATTGCTCACCAAAACCAAAGCTTGGAGAGCCAGACCTCCTGTAGCATTTTAATATCAATGTGCCTTTTGACATACTAGTTATCTAATGTTTGTGCCAGTTTTTGAAAACACTACATCTTAAATATCACCTCTTGAATGAGTGTAAATTCAAAATGCCTGCCAGGGGGTTATGTGTTTGTGGGAGGAACTAATATCTACCCTAATCTAAATACCAAATGAATTTTAGATTGTCATTCTAACCCAACATTAGCATTGGCCCTCGGGAAAATCATTGTTTATGTATTCTTTTCAGATACTCAGAATGAACAGTCAATCTATTTAAACCTTGTTGCTAATATTATTTCTGCATTTCTGACATGTGCATGGTTTTTACATTTGTCTACAGACAGAAAGTTACCAATAAAAAGTTTTAACTAATTATCTTCAAATTCTCTGGAAAAAACGATCAAGTCACTTGGGGGAAAAGACAACATATCCTGAGATCCTTGTGAACAAAAACCTCTGTCACTGAGATCCATGATCTTCTTGTGGCAGGGCAATAGGGGTTAAAGTACCATTTCTAGCAAAATGTACTGCTCTAGCTTGTCAAGCCACCTTCAAAAGATTCTGTGTTCTCATAAAATCCACACTGGAACAAACAAAACATAAAAAAGAAACACAAGTGACATAAAAGTAAAACAAAGAATAAAATGAGGAAGAAAAAATTTATGTGATTCATATATTCAGAGATTTTAGCAACATAATAAAATGTTGATAAAACATTTACACCTGTAGCTACAGAATGTTTTGTATTAGTTTACAAAGACTCTTATTTGGCTTTAGTCAGGATTCCATTAATTATGTTGGAATTTTAAAAGTAAATTATGCAACTGTTAGAACTGCTGACAATGTAAGTGGACTCTAACATAAAACAAAATTAAAATGAAAAGTGTTATAAGTTACATAGACAATTTTTTTTTTTTTTAGAGACAGGGTTCTGTTTTGTCACCCAGGCTGGAGTGCAGTGGCACAATCATGGCTCACTGCGGCCTTGAACTCCTGGACTCAAGGGATCCTCCCACCTAGCCTCAGGAGTAGCTAGGACTACAGGTGCACACCACCACGCCCAGCTAAAATTTTTATTTTTATTTTTTGTAGAGACAAGGTCTTGCCATGTTGCCCAGGCTGGTCTTGAACTGCTGGGCTCAAGTCATCCTCCTACCTCGACCTCCCAAAGTGCTAGGAGTATAGGCATGCGTCACTCAGTCCAGCTAATAACTGTTCATTCCAGATAGTCGCCTTAAGATTTACTAATAAGTTTCATAAGGAGATTATCCAGATACTTATTTTACATTGGAGTGTTGAGTTGATTCTGAACAGTGCACAGTGCCTTGGTGCCATTTTGGTAGAGGTTTTGCGGAGACCTTAGGATGTTGTTCTTGAACTCTTAGGGCCTAGTTTTCTCAGTTGTAAGAGTTGGTTATTGTAAATGGTTTGTAAGGTAGTTTTCAAATCTAAAATATTGAGTTCATGGATTTTAATGTAATACTCTACAACTCTCTACAACTGCATAGTGAGTGCCTTGCTGTAAGAATGTTAAGTGAGTTATTTCTACATTTCGGTACTTTTATACCATAACGATTCTTAATAAATATAAATTTTCAGTGACCACAACACTTACTATAAAACATGTTCAAAACAGATGGTAGTGCTGGTTGTCTCTAAGTAAAAGAACAGATGGAGCAGGAGTTTAACCCTGGAAGCTTTGAAGGGGTTGAATGACAGACAGAACTTATTTTTTACTCTAATTTAGCGAGAATTTGGTGTGAGGATGTGGCGTACTATTTCAACTATATGAAACAGTATACGTAGACAGGAAAATACTTGAGTTCCAGCAATATGGTATACTGACCTAGTGTGAGCCACTTTCCACTAAAACTTGTGAAATGCTATATAAAATAAAACAATATTGCTTTAGTAAAAATCTGAAGATGAGTTAGAAGGAAAATGTCTAGTTGCAGAGTCAAGGAGGTTAACCATAGGCAGAGTGTAAGCATATGAATTAGGGCTCTGGTTCTTGGGATATTGATAATCAAATATACATCCAAGAGGGAAACCATGCCATGAGGCCTGAGACATAGTTAGGCCTGGAAGGGTTGCTCCTTTTCTTTCTTTCCCTCCCTCCCTGCCTCCCTCCCTCCCTCCCTCCCTTCCTTCCTTCCTTCCTTCCTTCCTTCCTTCCTTCCTTCCTTCCTTCCCTCCTTCCTTCCTTCCTTCTTTATTTCTTTCTCTTTCTTTCTTTTCTTTTTAGATGAAGTTTCACTCTTTGTTGTCCAGGCTGGAGTGCAATGGCACAATCTCTGCTCACTGCAACCTCCACCTCCCGGGGTTGCCCCTTTCTTAAAGGTTCTTTCTTAAAGAACAGCTCTGGGAAAAGCTAAGAAAGCTTTTCTCTAGGCAAATAAATATACCTCCCAGGAGAAATCAAAACCTCAATTCTGAAGTCCAAATTTTTACATCCATGTTGTATATGATTCCTGAGCAGAAAAACTAATGGAATATCTGAAACCAGCAAAGTCTCTGGGGCATTCTGCGAAAGCAAATATAGGGACTATTCCATAAGAAGAGGGCACACAAGAACCCCTCGGGGGAGACAATCATATAAAACAACAACAATAATAAAATACTAACTTAAGATGAGCTCACGATAAAAATCATAAACTACACAAGGAAATGATAACATAAGGGAAAGTCAGTAGAAACAGAAAGAACTACCTCAGTACTAAGACAATCAAATGGTTAGTGTAAAATATGTATGTGCCAAGAATATTTAAGTCGAAGGAGTGAAAGTGATATTATTTTTTTTGACTATCATTTTTAATTTATACTTTTCTCTAGTCTCTTGAATGTTTCACCAATAACTGGCATTTAGTTTATAACAAGAAAAATGTTGCAAAGGTTTCTGTTTTGCAGCATTCAACATACTGATTCTTGGGGAAAGTTTCAGGTTGCTTTCGGGTCAGTGGTAACAAATTTATAAAGTTTCTGTTGAATTCCAGGTTTGTTTGAAATGCTGTGGGAAATCCTAATATACTGGTTCACAACACAATTTTATTTTTATCTTCAAATAAACATTTCACTGCTTGTTTTTTGTTTCTTTAAATCAGTGTTCTGGAAGAGCATCAGCAATCATGGAACTAATTACTTCCTCACTCAATAGTGCATCCCAAAGACTTCTACACTTACTCTCTGATGGCAATATGAAACATGCAGCAGTCTCAATTATCAGATGATATCTTTATTAGTGCATTGTCTTAATTTGATGATTAAGATATATGGTAATCCATTAATAACAGTTTGCAGACACAAGGTAAGTAAATTGCATTCAAAGTCAAAGGGTTTTGAGCTATAAGTAACCGCATCTCTCCCCTATATGTCTGCAGGAGTACAATAACCTTTCTTTTTCTTCAAAAAAAAAAAAAAAAAAAAAAAAAAAAACTCAGCTTGGGGCCCAGAGGAGGGGCACACACAGCTCTCAGAGAAAGGAGGGGGCAGGGCTAACAAGAGGCTGCCTTCAAAGGTGGTTGAGACCCAGGGGGATTTTCATCACAGATTTTTGGCATTGGAAGGTCTTTGAAGATTTTTGGATTTTCGCTTAACATGTGGTCTCTGAGCCTGCTGTTCTCTCTGCTGATCTGAAGCCACATAGCCCAGCACGACTCCTGTCTGCTTGGTTTTCTGGAGGTAAGGCCCCAAGAACCTCTCCTGTTTTTCATCCAATGATTACTTTTCTTATGGGAGGGTTACAATTTCCCTCCCCCTCTTCCCTACCCACAACCAACTGGCATTCCAGACTTGCAGCATCCTTATCTGTCCCTGGATTGTATCAAACAGGGAAAGTCGGAAAGGAAAAGTAGTAGGATGGAAAGTAGCCACTAGATGGCAGAATTGATTAAGCAGAATAGTGTGTTAAGGCTGTGCATTTCAGCTACAAACAGGATGGGAAGAGACGGCTCTAAGAGCTGGTGCCTCCACATTTCCCCCCAGTACTGTTCCTCCCCCGCCCACAGGTGGTCTGGCTGATCCTGGCACACTGTCTGTACATTCCACAAGGAAGTGGTGCTTTAGGGAGTGACCTCATAGAGTCTGCCAATTAGCATGTAAAACTCTTGTGATGCTGCCCCTGGAGGTTAGAGATGCCTCTGAAGGCTCTAGTTCAGGAAGTGGTGACCTCCCAAGCAGCATGTGTCCACCCACCCAGAAAGTCAAACACCTACTGTTTAATGTCCCAAACAGAATACTGGCATCATCTCTTTATCTTAAAATTTTGAATTCTGAGTATGTTATCTACAAACTCTATATTCTATTTTGGCATATCAGCCCAACCCAAGTAACAGAAAGTGGACAGATTATCCATTCAGTTTGCAGCTCGAGTTTACACTGGCAAATTATTGATTGCATTGTCAGCAACCGTTAGTTTTACAAAGTACCACAAGATTGAGACAAATATGAGAAAATATGAAGGACTCAGCATTCAAATATACCCTAACTTTTGTTCAGCTGTAATTTGGACTCATCTAACATCTGCCCACTGTATTGACTTGCTTCGTGCAGCAATCCTTTTTATCAGCAGTTTTGTGCTAGTTAGAAGAAACACAGAGTAGTTCAGGGCCTGAAGTTTAGACCATTGCCCGTCTGTGTACTGTCTACTTTTAAAAGAGTATTCTGAGACACTATACTCTGTCAGGCTAGAGTATGATGGCATGAAGACAGCTCACTGCAGCCTCGACCTCACAGGCTCAAGCTATCCTCCCAGCTCAGCCTCCGGAGTAACTGGGACTACAGACATGCACCACCATGACTAGCCAATTATTTCTATTTTTTTGTAGAGCTGGGGGTCTCACTTTGTTGCCCAGGCATGTCTGGAACTCCTGGTGTCCAGCAATCCTCCCGCCTTGACCTCCGAATATGTTGAGATCATAGGTGTGAGCCACCACACCTGGCCAAGTACTGTCTGCTTTTACAGGTGCCTACGTTATCTCCCTTTTTTTTTGGTCAAACTTTGGACCCAGATCCTATGAGCAGCTCCATTTTTTTCGGTAGCGAAACGGAAGCATAGGGCAGTTAAGAAGTCCACAAAAATCCCCCAGCGAGCAATGATAAAGCAGATCTGGACGACAGAATAACTCAGGACACTTTCAACCTTTCTCTGGAAGTTGTTCTTTTTTTGTCGAATTTGAATGTTCTAAACATTACATCTCTATTTAATGGTTGCATATAGGGTCAATTTTATATTTTCTGTAATTTGTAAATAGTCACAGAACCTATGCACGTTCTGAATAATGGCTCGTATAAAATGTGGACTCTTAATTCATTTAATTAAATGTGACCTAGAACATAGAGCTTATCTTTTTCAGACAAAATGATGGGGTTAGAGTGTTATAGGAAAATGAAACTCTGTTGTGAGTAGTTGTGTGACTCAGTCTAATGATAGCCAATTGTCTTTTACTTTTTCAGTTATATAAATTATTGGTGTTATAATTTCTGTATGTGCTGATGGGATATGTTACTGAGTGATAACTGCATCGTAGCTCTTACCTGTCTCCTATAACAACAACCCAATAGCTGAAGAGGAACCAAGAACTACTGTTCTTGCTCTCTCGTTACCATTTTAATTTGGAATAATTTTAGATTAAGAGAAAAGTTGCAAAGATAGTACGAGAGTTCTCATTAATACTCCATCCAGCTTCTTCTCATGTCAGCATGGTACATTTGTCAAAACTAAGAAATTAACTTTGGTAAAATACTATTAACTAAATGGCAGCGTTTATTCAGATTTCACTCATGTTCTTTGTCTGTTCCAGGACACCAGGGTGCATGCCCTGCCCTTCCCTTTTTTATCTAATTAGCACTGAAATGTGAGAGTGTATCAGCGCCTCTATCTTTTGCTGCCTGTGTGTTTTGCTGTGAACCACCTTAAAGCCCAGAGATCTAATGCAAATCTCGTGAGTGCTGGGCCTAGTGGGAACCCCTCTTGTGCTGTTAGACCAGGGACTTTTGGGCGAGTGTTGGTGCCTTAGGCTCATTTCCAACTTTTGTGAGGTACCTCACTGAGCTACTACAAAAAGATACCTTTTCATCCCTTCTGTTAAAAAATAAAACACAACAAAAATACTCCAAGCAGTACTTTGCCATTGAGGACAAGATGCAAATGGATTTTAAAAGCATCTTTTATGACACTATTCCTTTTCATTATTTCTTGGTTTATCCACTAAGCTAGCCACTGCTTCTCTAGGAAGACTCATACCATCAAGTGTTTTTGATACATAAAATCCAGATTGCCCTGCTTTGTCTGTCTTATTTTGTTTCCTCACTAGTTTTTCAGCATCATAAGTCATTCAGTGTCAACACAACGAAAACTGTTGCAATTCTCTATTGATCATACAAAATAATTGTTAGCTCTTCTGGAAAAAGAATTTTAATATCAATGTATAAAAGGGATCTTAACACAAAATCACTTTTAATTTCATACCTAACCCGAGAGATCTTTACAGGCTGACCATGACTTATAAACAACACATTCAAGACAGTCACTTGGGTGATATGAAGAAGTTACATTTATTATTATTATAATTTTGGTCTAAATAATGAGGCTTCCTATACATGATTGAAAAATAACTTTCTGGTTTCTCAGCTGCCAGCTCTGTGCTCAGGTTATGCCTGTGGCAGTCACACAGATAGGAAGCTTATATGAAAACCAGAATCAAAGGCAGCAGGAGTGGGAATCAGCCTACGTTAATGAACCATTCAAGCCTCTCTCCCCCACGCACGAACGCTAAATCACTGGTTAGATCTCTGGTGATTTCTCACTTGAGAGATGTGAAGAAAATGGCACAGTCAGGGTAACAGCAAAGCCGTAGCAACTTGTCAAAATAGTATCTAACATACAGGCTTAAAATTACTCTTAAAATGATCTTGATAGAGCTACTGGAAATATTCCCAGCGAGTATTTGATTCAGCAGTGGCCCTTGAAGAAGCAAGTCAGTGAATGTGGAAGCTTAGAGATTCACTAGATAGGCCTTGTCTGAGATCATCAACCACTTTCGTCATAGTTAACAAGGGTTCTTTTACAGCTCAAGATAGAGATGAGAACTAAGTGACAGAAAATTACGAGTCTTTTCTCAAACTGACTAGGTAATGACGTTGACTCTTCTCTCTTTTACTTGTGAATAGCTGTACTGCTGTCAAACCGTCTGACATTATTGTTGAGTAAACTAGACAGTGCTGAGTGTTAGGCTAATTTCTGCCACAAATTAAAAGACTGGTAATAGATCCTGATGCTAATTATTCCCTCTTATAATTAGAGTTCACATGATAGAAATAACAATTTGATTTTTTGTCCTTTGTAAGGGAGTTATACCTTCTTTCATTTTATTTTAGAGTCAGGGTCTCACTTTGCCACCCAGGCTGGGGTGCAGTGGTAGGATCTCTGCTCACGGTAGCCTTGACTTCCTAGGTTTAAGGGATGCTCTCACCTCAGCCCTCCAAGTAGCTGAAACTACAGGCATGCACCACCACACCTGGCTACTTTTTGTATTTATTTATTTATTTTTTTGGTGAAGACAAGGTTTCACTGTGTTGCCAAGGTTGATCTCAAACTGCTGGGCTCAAGTGATTCACCTGCCTCAGCCTCCCAAAGCGTTGGATTACAAGCATGAGCCACCATACCCAGTCTTACCCAGCCTATACGTTAATTGAGAGTACCTTACTTTCAATTAAGGCATAGGCTGGGTATGGTGGCTCATGCTTATAATCTTCTTTCATTTTGAAGATGCATACATTGAGCATCTCTTCTTTATTTGTTTAGCTAGATGCATTGTTGTTTGCAATTTAATTTGCATGTTTTCATGGGGACATTCTATGTGATAGTTAGTATGGGAGTTTGAGATTAATGAAACTCACAGTCCTTAGAGTTTTTATTTTGTTTTGTTTTGTTTTGAGACAGAGTCTTGCTTTGTTGCCCAGGCTGGAGTGTAGCAGTGGTGTGATCTCGGCTCACTGCAACCTCTGCCTCCCGGGTTCAAGCAATTCTCCTGCCTCAGCTTCCCAAGTAGCTAGGATTACAGGTGTGTACCACCACACCCAGCTAATTTTTGTATTTTTAATAGAGACAGGGTTTCACCATGTTTGCCAGGTTGGCCTCAAACTCCTGACCTCATGATCCGCCTGCCTCAGCCTCCCAAATGCTGGGATTACAGGTGTGAAAGTTGAGGAAAGAAGGAAGTGGATAAGTGGGAGGCAAACGAAAGAAAACAGGGCAGAATGAAAAAATAGATATGATGTCAATTTTTATTCTGCTAAAATAGAATCTAGCTTATGTAGTTTGTGTTTCGTATTTAATAGCAGTGTTTCTGAATCATCGAAGTCTCATGTTTAGAAGAGTAATGCATTTTATTAAGATTTGGATTAGATGATAACTAACTTTGCTACCAGTTGTATGATTCCAGTGTCAGGTCTTAACAAAAGTAGAGAGTTTTTCTTACTTTTCATTTGATAATTATAAAATTAAAATAAATAAAAGCGTTTCCAGCTATGTCAGAAAGCTGAAAGATTTCATGAGTCTAGATGGTTCCTGTTATCTGCAAAATAGATTTTTAATTAATCCATGGCCCAAGATGTTAGTTTAGGTTGTGTTCCCCTTCATTTTAGTTCAGAATCTGGAGAGGATACAAAACTCAATAGATTTTTCTTTCTTTTTTTCCCCCCCCCAGCCTAGGACCTACAGAGTAAGGATGGCTCTGCAGGTATATGTAAAAGCAAATTCTATGAGGAGCCAAAGACAGGGTTTCAGAAAGTCCAGTTTAAGACACGAGAGAGAGATGAACAATGTGCCTCCCGAAGTATGCATAGTCCACAGAACCAATTATGTAGATGACTTGAACTGGTGAGGAGATAAACACTTTTGGTTAGTTAAGACTTCATGGAAGACATGGAATCTCCATAAGACTTGGAAGAACATGTTACTTTTAGAAAGTGTGGGAGAAGGTCCAGTTGCCATGGCGCATGCCTATAATCCCAGCACTTTGGGAGGCCGAGGCAGGAGGAACACTTGAAGTCAGGAGTTTGAGATCAGCCTGGCCAACATAGTGAAACTCCATCTCTACTAAAAATACAAAATTTATCCAGGCATGGTGGTGCACGCCTCTAGCCCCAGCTACTTGAGAGGTGGAGGCTACAGTGAACTGAGATTGCACCACTGCACTCCAGCTTGGGCAACAGAGCAAGACCCTCTCTCAAAAAAAAAAAAAAAAAAAAAAAAAGACTGTAAAAAGTATGAGAGAAGAAGCAAAGTACCTATAAGAGGAAATATGAGGAGAATAAAATTCCAGAGTTACACAACTGCAAGATATTTCTTGGAAATAACAGTAGACCTATTTGATATGGACACATGGGGAGATAAAATTACAAAAATGAGGACAGACCTTTGATGTTGTGCTAAATAGTTTAGACTTGGTCTTGAAAGCAACAGGAAGATACCCTCAGTCCCTGAGAATAGGGATGACATGACTGAAGTACTATTTTAGAAGGTTTACCTAGGAATAAACATGAAGAGGTTGATACAGGGAGTTATTGGAGGCAGAATGACAAATCGAAAAGTTTTTTTACAGCAGTCCAGCTATGTATCCAAAGGGCCTAAAATAAAGTAGGGAAAGTGGAAATATAAAGAAAGAATAAACTGTGAAAGACAATTCAAAGCTGAAATTGGCAGGACAGGATTTCATGCCTAACTGGATTCAGATAACCAGGTAGAGAAGAGGTGAAAATGCATGAATGTTCTGAGTCTCTGAGACTACGGTAATAATAATACAATTAGTCCAAACTGAGAGCAGGGGTAGAGTCTCTAAGACTATGGTAATAGTGATAAAATTAGTCCAAACTGAGAGAAGGGATACCCATATTCTTGGGCTGTGTGAGAATTAAATAAAAAAGACATAAAAGCTGTTTTAAAACTTCCGAATTATATGAAGATATGGCCTGATTAGAGAATAGAAAGTCTAAATAACAACCAATAGGGTAAGAATGAGATAAATTCTGTATGAGGAATCTTGGGTTTATGTTTATCCAAGTAGAGAGAGTCGAAGTGCCATTCTCAATGATCACCATTGGCATAAACAGAGGAATGGATTAGGATGAAAAGAGACCAGCATAGAATCAGTTGTAGGCGTTACCGGAAACATGACCCACATGGCCACCTCCATTTGACAGTGTTTAAGTGAATGAAGGTAGCAAGCCAGCACACCAGGAGAAATAAAGGATGTT
Organism: Chlorocebus sabaeus; assembly: GCF_047675955.1. NCBI lineage: Eukaryota > Metazoa > Chordata > Mammalia > Primates > Cercopithecidae > Chlorocebus > Chlorocebus sabaeus. Next base: position 60,270,613 of record NC_132906.1, read on the forward strand.
TTTTGAGGGTGTATGCAGTATGCCAAGTGCTTTTACTCACACGTTCTATTCAACACACTCATTATGTTGGGCGGTAGAAGCCTGACTTTAGAGATGAGAAACATGGCCATCAGATTTTAACTACATTATGCTAGCTCAGCTAATAACAGTGAAGCTGGTTTTCTGATTTCAAGGCCAGTGTCTTTTAACTAGATCATCTATACTTTAGTCTTGGCATGGACACTTACAATGATGACTCAACTTGGGTGATGTAACACCTGTGAACCTTGGTTCCTACTGTAAGATGAGAAGGATCATATTTAACTTATGTAGTTGCTGTAAGGGTAAAATAATGTGAAAGAGTTGTGACAATTGATATGCACGGGACAATATAACATTATTATTAGTGTGTAGTGATCAGTTTAATTTAAACACATGATTGTACAACTCTACTTGGAAGAAGTTGCTGTGAAATAATTAAAGTAGGGCTGACATTCTCTAACTGTCTGACTTAAAATTGCCAAAATTAATTTTCACTGGGCAGTCCCTCCGAAATATATATTTCACCTGATTTATTTATATAAAACAACAGAAATTTCTGTTCTAGTTAGATGAAAAGTTCTAAGAATCATTTAAAATTTACTCTGAAATTCCTTACTCTCTAATCTTAAAACTCATTGAATATATTATTAATTTAACATATCTCTTTCGTTAGGACACTACTTCCATACTGAACTGATGACAGTGCTTATTTTAAAGCTTTTATAATGCTTAAAAACATGCCCAGATCTTCAAAATTATGGTCACCATTTTGTTCTGTAATATTGTGTTTGTCTTCTGTGAAAACCTGCCACATTCAATAGCCATATGTATGTTAATGAAAGAATAATAATGACAATTAATAGAACGCAAGATGTGTCAGTGTACAACTATCAGAGCAAAATCAAAACAAAACTGCATAAAGACATTATGAATCTGGATCTGAAGCTTCTTGGTTCTTAACTAGTTTTATGTTAATGAAACAATTATTAGAACACACAAAACCCTTCCTTTTTAATTTGATAAATTGAGTGGTGATGTGAGTTAATTGAGCCATCGGTGTGATAATAAGATGCAATTGGTATGATTTATCAGAGGATGACATGGTTACAGACATTGCTTCTACAGAAAATAATGGCCGCTATTACCACTTCCTGAGGTGAGCAGGCAAGCCATAAACCTAGCTTATTGCTGCACAGGTCAGAGGATGAGGGGTCCATTTTGCCTTTTGTCTTAGTGGATCCTTTAAGGCTGCCACTTAATAATTTGGAAAATATTTTTCCATATTCCACAAACAATGTCAATACTGAGTTTGTTTAGGTTATTCTATAATCTTAACCTATTTAGCTAAGTAGTAAAGTGAAAAACCCCTAGATCTCCAAGAGCTTTGAGTTCTAATGTTAGTAATTAAGGGGTCACCTTGGGTCTTCTTTTTCAAGTTGCCTTATCTTGTAGAGATATTTTCGCAAGTGGTTATTCTAGCGGAATAATCCTCTAGGGCTCTGCCGTTTGAGAAGTAAGCCCTGTGCTTTTTCATATATGATTCAGAGAGAATATTACATGCTACTCATCTTCTGGTGGAAGAGAAAGAAATAAGTGATCACAAAGCCCTTTGGTTTGCAAAGAAAACATTTGAATTTACAATGTTATATTTCTTTGTATCCCAATGACTTCAAAGTAAATAAAAAGTAAATTAATGTCACTGGATCCATGAAATATATTTATTTGGACATGGGCTCTATTTCTGCCACATAATGATATTAGGAAAAGCACTTGCCATATGTTCATGCTATGAAAAATTAATCCAAGATCTTGGAAAGAGCTTGTGACTATGCTGAAAAGGTTATATCTTGAAATACTAATAAAATCTTTATTCTTCATTAATCTTATATTCATTTATTGGATTTATTATTTTAAACCTCCATTTATACATTTGTCAAGTTTTTTTTATACACACAGCCACATATGTTCATTTAATTCTTACAACCATTCTGAAGTTGACATGTCATCATATAATTTATCACGGAAAATGAGAAGCTCTTGAAAGGAAAAGAGGAAGGTCTTGTTAATTAATCCAAGACAACAAGTATAAGCCAGGACTTCTCTGCGATCAGAAAATACAGTCACTCTAGGTAAGAAGTTTATTGAAATTTTAAAAATTTACCAAGGAAATACAGTGGGAAAGTGGCAGAGCCAGAATTTGCTTCCATGCTTTTAGGACCTAACTTTTTCTAACAGTCCTTCCCAACAGATTTTGGGATTTCCTGATTTACTAATTTGAAATGATTAGAGGCAGAGAAGTCAGGGATCCCTGCTTGCAAAAATATGAATACAAAGTAGATACTATGTCTTATGTATCTTCAGGTATTTAACTTGAAACCCATCAGGTCTTCAATGAACATTTGTGCATTTCAACCAAATCATACCACTTGACACTTCACCATTTTGGATGTATTCCTTTAGATAGTAAGGAGTTTTCTGTTTTCAAGTCAGTGATCAGAAAAACAACATACCCCGCCGCGACATGTATATTTTATATATCTATATATCTATACTCATACACTCAGATCAGCCCTTCCTTCATTGTCTGTTAATCTTAGTTTGCAAAAATCTGCACATAAATTTTACAAAAAATGATGACTGTTAGATATTTTCTAGGCTCAGAAGAGAACAGAATCACACTGTTGGGAGATAGCAAAAGGGCAACAGCTTTGGTCTATTTAACCACTCTTCAAATAGCTATTATGCCAGTTTTAACCTTGTCCATTTTCACACCTTTACTGGCTGCACAGACAATGCTAATTGGAAACATTTGTTTGTAGGACCTTCTGGTCTAGGTGGAAATTTTAATTTGTTTAACCACATTTAATTATGAAATACATCATCTACAAATTTGTAGCTGCTAAGAGGAATGGCCTAATGAGAGGATATGGACAATATCAAGGAAAAGAAATCAGACATTGTAATCATGATACACTGAATAGAATCCTAGATCTATCATTAAATACCTATGTGACCTTAGTTGAGTAACTTCATTCTCTGGACCTCAGATTCCCTATCTGTAAAGTAGGCTAATTATGTTAGCTGGTACAGCATTTAAAACATAGTTTTACTATGCCATTATTTTGCAAACCAGAAAACTTGGTGATGCAATATAATTTCCAATAAGACATGAGAAAGTTTCCACAGCTTCCATTTTTTCATCCTTTTATCTTTAGCGCAAGTCACCTGAACACTGAATGCTTTTCCTTTTCTAAAAGAAAGAAAAAAGAAGGAAGTCTCAAACATTAATTTTCCATATTGCTACCATATTAATAAGAGCTATAAATAAAGATTAAATTTAAGAAGAATTACAGCATGGAAAAATCTCAGCTTCCCTGCATATTTAAATATTAGGAAGTATTTCTGGAGATTTTGCTACATCATTGGGTTATTAAGATGACACATTTCCTTTTAATATTTAATTATATTATCTCTCAATTGTTCACTCACTCCCTTTCTTATTCCCTAATGATTTGCTTTTAAATCTAACTTGCCACACTTCCCAGCTGTGGTACACTGGATGCTTTTATTATCTTTTCTGAGCTTGTTTATGCATCTGCAAAATGGGAATGGTGACGTCTCCACTTGATCTTGGAAGAAAATGATATAATTCCACTTTAATGCTGGATGTAAGTAAAGACTTTTGGCTATCTGTTAAAAAATTAGATAGCCACAACTCAGTAGCCCATTGTTTATGAGTTAAATCTTAGCTACTTATTTCCATGTTACCTCCCCCTGGAGCACTCCCAAGAGTGTTGCTCTTGGATATTTCCAGGAACAATAGACATCATAAAGGACTTGAGAAGTGCAGCCCTGAAATATTGAAAGATTTTCTATCCATGTTTTACAGAAGGCATGCTTTACAGATTACAACAATTACCTCTTATTACCCATGTTATTTTTTTTTTCACGACAGGACAGGGGCTGCAGAAACACAGGTTAAGACTCCAATTTCCTTATATCATATTTAGCTGGAGCCATATTTGTTGTCCTAAAAAATGTGGTTTATCTATAAATAGCTTCTTACATTTTGGTTAAATAAATACATGTAAGAGTAATTTTTGAGAACCAATTTAGCTTTGTTTCTGGCACAATTAATAGTCGACACTTAAGTACATCTTTTTGGATTGTGACAATACAGAGTTTCCCATGCTGTGGTAGAGTTGTACTCTTATCATACAGCATACAGAGTAAGGAGCAAGAAATTGTAAAATTCTAAAGGGAAAGGAGATTATCCCCTACTCAATTTCTGTCTCCGACAAATACATGAGTCAGTATCTTCAGTGCTTAGAGACTTACAGATTTTCGGTATTTCAAATAAGAAAGCTCAGAGGACATAAAACCAATTTTTTGTATGGTGGCAAATTTTAATACTGTGACATTAGTGTTTACAATTAACATAGATAAACCTTTTCAATTCTTAAAACCTTTGAATTCAGAAAACACTTAAGACACCCAATTGTTTAGACTGAAGATGATTTGATTACCTCTCAAGACAGAAAACTGGAAGGCAATATGCTTAATACAAAGTTGATAATCTGTATTTCTTACCAGCAAGTCAAAGAAGTTTAAGGAAAGATGAAGAAATACAGATATTCATAATTTAGTTTCAATACAATGCAGAACCATTTTGTCAGTATTCAATCAATATTCATGAAAAAGTAGGTGTGGTGCATGACAAGAGATCCACAAATGGTTGCTACAATGATTATCTGGCATCCTCTAAAGGCCTATTTTAAGAATGCAACCTTGATTGTCATTAATAGAAGAAATAGTGAAAAATCATACTTTCATCTGTTGGAACACCTACACTTCTCCACTGCCTGCAAATACTGTAGTGAGTTCTTTGTATCAAATAATTTCTATTGAAATCAGGCTAACAATGTGATGCTATACCAGTGTGGTAAGACTGATGTGATTTGAGCACTATGTCAATCAAATGAATGGTGCCAGGAACAGCCTCTAAGCAAATACATTAAATCATGAAATGGACGAAAGCATCCTTCTGTCATCATGAGCCCACATTCAGGCAGTTAATATGGCTTCCACCTAGAAATTGATATTCATCAATAAATCTGGGCTTACTGGTAATGTGAGAGGTACAGCTAGTTGTGTTATGTTGTATTGATAGTATTTTGTGTGATTTGTTCCGTATCTCCAGTGGTCTGGGGGGAGATTATGTTTCCAGCCTTTTAATACACATAAGAGGACTGAAATAAATTGTTGACTCTATTGCACTGTCAGCAACAGCTACAGGCCAGCAATCTGACTTCTAAAGGTTGGGGTTATGCACCAATCTGCTCTAGAGAAACCCTATATCTGCTTACAGATTCCTAAAGCTGATAAAGGGCTCAAAGCTCCAAAAGAATGTTTCTATATTGCAGTGTGATCTATAATAATATATACGCCAGACTATAAACTAGAAAATAAGACTTAGGTAGTAGTGTAAACTAGAAAGTGCTGGAAACAGCAACAAAAATTGTCAAACTTGTTAATTTGAAATGCAAGTCATGTTCTCCACATCATTTAACATTTCTTCTTTTAATTAAGAGAAATATGAGATTAAAATTCAATTAGAATGCATAGTAGACAAACAGACCAATGAAAAATCACAAGAGAAGTTATATATATAAACCCAAATACACAGGGCAATTTAGGTTATAATAAAGGTGGCAATTCCAATCAATAAAGTAAAGATGGGCTAGTCTATATAATTAATGCCATTAGAGCAAATGGTAACCATTCAGAAAAAAAGACAAAATTGGATCCTTAACTAAACAAGACATTGTACATCCAGAGAAATAAATAATTTAAATGTGATATGTGAAACTATCAAAGTACTAGAAGACTTTTTAATAATAGCCATTCTGACTGTTGTTCGATGGTATCTCATTGTGGTTTAGATTTGCATTTCTCTTATGATCAGTGATGTCGACCTTTTTTTCATATGATTGTTGACCACATGTATGTTTTCTCTTGAAAAGTTCATGTCCTTTGCCCACATTTTCGTGGGGACCCAAGTCTACCTATGTAGCAAACCTGCACCTGTACCCCTTGTGATGGTTAATACTGAGTGTCAACTTGATTGGATTGAAGGATACGAAGTGTTGATCCTGGGTGTCTCTGTGAAGATGTTGCCAAAATAGATCAACATTTGAGTCAGTGGGCACAATCTAATCAGCTGCCAGTGAACATAAAGCAGGTAGAAATATGTGAAAAAAGAGAGATGGGCCTACCCTCCCAGCCTACATATTTCTCCCATGCTGGATGCTTCCTGCCCTCGAACAGCTGACTCCAAGTTCTTCAGTTTTGGGATATATATATATATATATATATATATATATATATATATATATATATCCTATTAGTTCTGTCCCTCTAGAGTACCCTGACTAATACATCCATGAACTTAAAAGTGAAAAAAAGAAGGGCTAGAAGAAAATATGGGTTTATTGTTTCATAATTTTGGACTGGAAAAAAAAAAAACCTTTCTAACTATGACCCCAAATCTAGAAGCATAAAAGAAAGAATTGGCAACTTCTGGCATGTAAAACTAAAACATATATCCACAAGACAAAAACAAGACAAACCTAAAACTTATCCATATGGAAAGTTAAAAGACAAATGTCAAATTAGTGAAACATATCTGTAACTTATAATAGATAAAAAGGTCAATCTTTATTATATGTAAAGAGCTACTGTAAATTGAATAAAATAGACCAATAATCCAACTGAATTGTTCAATGCTCATTTTTATGAGCTAGACAGTTCATAAGAAAAGGAATACAAATGGCATTAAAATATGAAAAGAACCATTAGTCATAATAAAAGATATGCAAAATGAAACTAGATATCTTTCCTGACCTATTATATTGGCAGAAAATACATTTTTAAAAAGTTGTTGATATATTTTATTGATGATACCATGGAGAAACAAACACTGTTAGACTTTTAGGGAAAGAGCATAGCATTGTGCAACCCTTATGAAGTGGAAGTAGGCAATAGCTATCAAAATTACCTCCAGGTAATTTCTTTATTAAAATAAAATATCCATCCACTAATTGATTTACTGCACTGTTCTCAATCATTCTGTTCTCTGTGATATCATACACAATCTCATCTAGCTATGAAGTGGTGGCATCTGGCTTTAAACCTGTGCAGCCAGCATGCACCAGTAATCACTATGCCCACATAGCCTCCAGGAATTGATATCTGCATTGGATGTCCCACCTTCATCTTAGTATCAAGATTGCAGACCCCGAGTGGACAAAACTAGACATGAAAACCTCTTTGATGTATTGCTTTCAATCATGAATTTATTTTTTTCTGGATATGTTACATGTTACCTTGTTATCTCTCATTTTAAAAAATGTTTCAAGTGTATGGGACATTTGTATTTAGTTAGCTATAGATGTATCTGATTATTTAGTATAACAGAGACTCCTTTAAGGTACAGCATTTATTTTAATTTTCATGATGCTTTATTATTAGCTTTCGTATAAGGACTTCTCAATATGTGTTGATAAAGAAATAAATGAAAACATGGCCTTATCTTAAGGGTTTTTCTACCTTCTACAGTTCTCAAACTCTTCTTTAGCTTCAGAAGAAGACCAAATTTACATTCACTAATGGTTAAAATGAAATGGGCAGCTGACTGATAACTCCCTATATAATATTTTTGAAACGTGTGTCTAAGATAGAATCATATAAAATAAGACTGCTATAAATTTGTATAAAATACCTCTAATTCAACGATCTATGGAATGATCTACTCATTACTTCTTGCATAACAAGTACTGAAAGCATTAATATATTTTATTAGATTATCTTCAAAATATTTTCATCTTAAAGAAGCCATGTTAATGTGCATCTCTAAAATTCTTAAATCTTAAACGTAAGACCTCACTCTATAGGAATCCTAAAAGAAAATCTAGAAAATGCCACTCTAGACCTTGGCCTTGGAAGAGACATTATGACTAAGTACTCAAAAGCAACTTTAATGAAAACAAAAATTGACAAGTGGGACCTAGTTAAACTAAAGAGCTCCTTCACAGCAAAAGAAACTATTAACAGAATAAACAAAATACCTAAAGAGTGGGAGAAAATATTCCCAAACTATGCATGTGACAAAGGTCTAATATCCACAGTTTATAAGGAACTTCAACAACTGAACAAGCAAAACACAAATAACCCATTTAACAAATGTGCAAAAGACGTGAACAGACACTTCTCAAAAGAAGACATACAAGTGGTCAACAAACAGACAAAAATCTGTTCCACATCACTACTCACCAGAGAGATGAAAGTCAAGACCACAGTGAGATCCCATCTCACACCAGTCAGAATGGCTGTTATTAAAATTCAAAAAGCAACAGGTGTTAGACTATGGAGAAAGAAGAATGCTTACACACTGTTAGTGGGAATGCAAATTAGTTCAACCACTGGGAAAGAAGTTTGGTATTTCTCAAAAAACTCAAAATAGAACTATCATTCAATCTAGCAATTCCATTACTGGTTATATACCTGAAAGAAAATAAATCAGTCAACAAAAAAGACACATGCACTGTTATGTTCATTGCAGCACTACTCACAATAGCAAAGACGTGGAATCAACCTAGGTGCCCATCAACAGTGATTTGGATAAAGAAATTGTGATACATATACATCATGGAACACTGTGCAGCCATAAGAAAGAACAAAATCATGTCCTTTGCAGCAACGTGAATGCAGTTGAGGACCATTATCCTAAGTGAATTAATGCAGGAATAGAAAATCGAATACTGCATGTTCTCAGTTATAAGTGGAAGCTATAATATAGGGTACTCACGGACATAAAGATGGCAACAATAGACACTGGGAATTACCAGAGTGGGGAGAAGAGAAGGTAAGTATTGAAAAGCTAAGTTTTGGGTATTATTCTCGGTACATAAGTGATGGGATCATTTGTACACCAAACCTCAGCATCATGTGATATATGCAGGTAACAAACCTGTACATATACACGCTGAATCTAAAACAAAAGCTGAAAAAGAATATAAAGTAAAACTCTTAAATTCTATGTGTATTAGGCCATTCTTGCATTGCTAAAGAAATACTTGAGACTGGGTAATTTATAAAGAAAAGCGGTTTAATTGGCTCACAGTTTTGCAGGCTATACAGGAAGCATAGCTTTGGCATCAGCTTCCTGGGAGGCACCTCAGGAAACTTATAGTCATAATGGAAGATGAAACAGGAACAGACACTTAACATGGCAGAAGCAGGAGCAAGAAGGCAGAGGGCAGATGGTGGCTCCCATCCACCAAGCCTTGTGGGTTTTGCCCCCATGATCCAAATACCTCCCACCAGGCCCTGCCTCCAGCATTAGGGATTACAATTTGACATTACATTTGGGCAGGAACAAATATCCAAACTATGTCACTATAAATTTTCTTTTAAATTTTTTTCCAGATTATCTTATTTTTAACAGATACTACACCTCATGCTCTTACCTCTGTTCTTTCTAGTCTTCCTCACCTCTCTAGGAAATGTTAAAGGAGGTGTTTTATTAGTTCCAAAGTGTTTTTATACATGTGTTCCTATGATATATTATCCCTCTTTGTTTTTATATACTGAAGGTAGCATGCTACTGGTTTGGTCTTGCTTTTCTAGTTAACAATGGCTCCTTGTATCTCTCCCATTCTGTATATGGAGATATCCCTACCTCTTCTTTACAGCTCCATAGTATTCCAATTTGTAAATGCTACATAGTTCCCTGGCTTGTTTCCAATTGTTTGCTATTGTGAGCAATGACACTTTCCAAATGGCATGGGGACTAAGGCTGGACAGCAGAGAATAGTAACTCTAGACATGATCCATGTGCAGACGCAGATTTTTACACATGAGAATGATCATATTGTCTAAAAATAATTGGCTGAAAAAGACAACACCCCACTGGGGAAGGAGGAAAATGGCTGACCTGCCTAGATTCAAAAACTATTAGCTTATTTCTCCTCTGCCTCTAGTAAAACCATATCTCAACGTCTGCTCTATAAATCCATGTAAACTTAAAAACAGATAAATTTAAAGAAAGATTACAATGAACATAAAAAATATTAGGATGATTAAAAAGACCAGAAGTTTTGACTAGTAGATACCATTTTATTTATACCATTAGATAAAATAGGTATGTAATATAGGTGGAGGTACAGGCAACAAAAGATGATAAAGTTAATGGATTTTGAATGTGTCATCACTATTTACAAGAATTTTCGAAAGATAGCTTACCTGGAGTTTGAAGTTTATTAAATTCAACTCAGGGAATACTTATCAAATACCTACTACTCAGTGTACAAACTTATGTGCAGTGGAGAAAGTATGATAATGATAAAGGACAGGACGTGGTCCCTTGTGTCAGTGCAATGTAATCAAGACAGAGAAACAGAATTGAACAATTAATAAGGCAATATGACATGAGAAACAGCGTCACAGAGTACCAAGGAAACAATCAGGAAGAAGCAAGTAGGCCATACAGAGATTCAAAAAGACTTCACAGAGAATTTGGCAAATGATCTTGTCCATGAGAAATAATTGACATCCCAGAGGCTAAAAAACTGGAAAAGGATCTTCTAGGTTGAGGAAGAAAATGTGCCAATGAAGAAAATGTTGCATGTTTGAGGCCTGGGAATAACCTAGAGTGGCAGAAATATGGAATATGAGAAAGAACAAGAAATTAGTATGGACATAAGTTGCAACCAGATCATGGACAACCATACCTACATGGGGTTTGGAAACAATTTCAGAACCAGAATTCAACTTTATTGTTGAACTTCATTGAGGAGGAGCATAATTAGCTTTAGCTCTCTGGAACTAGTGTGAAGGTGAAATGGTTGGGCAGCATAGTGGCCAGGCCAGGAGGCCATTAAAGAGCCAAATTTTAAATTAAAACAGTGGATATGTGGCTGAGAGTTGTGGCTCACACTTGTAATCCTAGCACTTTGGGAGGCTGAGTATCACTTGACAGGATCCCTTGAGGTCAGGAGTTTGAGACCTGCCTGGCCAACATGGTGAAACCCAGTTTCTACTAAAAAAAAAATTGGCTGGGCATAGTGGCGCATGCCTGTGATCCCAGCTACTCTGGAGACTGAGGTGGGAGAGTCTCTTGAGCCTGGGAGGCAGAGGTTGCAGTGAGCAGAGATCGTGCTGCTGCACTCCAAGCTGGGCAACACAGTGAGACTCTGTCTCAAAAAAATAAAAAATAAAAATAAATAAAAAAATAAACAAAATAATAAGCAATGGATATAGAAAGGATACATTAAATATTCAACAAAATAACTCTTCCTTCAAATTTGACCTCAATATACAGCTTTCAGTTTTTAAGAAAAATTTCCAATTTTATGAATTGAATTTTAAGTTCTATGATGGCAAAAATGGTTATTTCACATTTGTATGCTTGGCATATAGTAGATGCTTAATGAATGTTTATCATAAAGCTTGATTGGCTTTATTAATCATGGTATTTCTGTTATTTAAATTTATTTAAATAATGGGTACCTTTGAGAAAATACTAAATTTTATGGGAAGATTGAGGATTTCAATAAGTATAGTATTTTAACTTTAGACCAGATGTCAGCAACCTTCTTCTGAAAAGGGCCAGATGATAAATAAATATCTGAGGTTTCATTGGCCATATGGTCTCTGTCACAAATACTTATCTCTGTCATTACAGTGTAAAAGCAGCTTTAAATTATTTAGCTGTATTCCAGTAAAACTGTATTTACAAAAAATATATGGTGAGACAGATGTGGCTCACGGACCACAGTTTGTCAATCCTTGCCCTAGACCAAACAGACGTTAACCATCTCGTCTACAAGTAAAGTGTCAAAATTTTAATATATTTAGTTTTTGAAATAACACAGTTCTTTATGTTATTATGTTATTCTATGTTGCTGCAACTCACATTTATTAAAGTATAATTTAATAAAATTTATCTTTTTAGTTTAAATTCAGTTAAGTTTTGACAAATACACATAGTTGTGTAAACACTACCACAGTTAGAAAATAGAACAATTCCATATTTACCAAATTTCTAGCATGCTCCTTAGTAGTTAGCCCTTTCTCCCAACTCCCAGCTCCTGCCAACCATTGGTCTGTTTTTTGTACCTTTGTTTTGCCTTTCCAAGAATGCCATATAATGCCAAAGTGAATAATAAATTATGTAGCCTTTTGAGCCTGGCTTCTTTCATTTAGCATAATATATTTGAGATTTAGCCAAGATATTTTCTGTATCAGTAGCTTCTACCTCTTTGTTGCTTTATTCCATTGCGTGGATTTTTTTCAAATTTGTTTATTCTTTCATCAATTAAAGCCTATTTGGATTATTACCATTGTTTGGGGCAATTATCAATAAAGCCATTATAAACACTATGTAAAGCTCATATTTAAATATAAGTTTGCATTTCTCTTAAGTAAATAAATAAGAGTGGGATTTCTGGGTTGAATGGTAAGTGTGTATTTAACTTCATAAGCAACAGTACAATTGAAATTTTACCAGTGAAGTAATGAGAGTTTCAATTGCTTCACATCCTCCCGGCACTTGTTGTTATCAGTTTCTTTGAGTTTTACCCTTTTCAGTAGCAGGATAATACTATCTCATTGGGGTTTTAATTTGAATTTCTCTAATGCCTAATGATGTTGAATGTATTTTCATATGCTTATTTGCTGTTCATATATCTATCTTTTCTGGTGAAGTGTTCAGACCTTTTGCCTCTTTATAAAGTACTTTTTAAAATTGTTGACTTTTTAGTTATTTGTATATTTTAGATTCAAGGCCTTTATCAGTTATGTGTTATGCAATTATTTCCTCCAAGTCTGTGGCTTGTCTTTTCATTCTCTTAACAATATTTCAAACTATTATATTTTCGAATGTTAACAGCACTATTATTACAATTAGTTTTTGTGTTCTATATTTTTAAAAGAAAAATCAACTAATTAGAATAATAAAACCTTTTCTTTGGTGGACAATTTTAAAATGATACTTATGAATATTACAGTATCAAATAGGATTTTTAAAATCATGCCACAGTTTTATCTTCAATCTGAACCTTATGCCAATAAATGCTAGACTCACAGATATTCTCTGTCATATATTTAATTTTGAAGAACTTTAAATCTTGGAGAAGTGACAAAGGAAACCGACATATCTATGAAATAGGACATCAATCTGCCTGCCTGGGCTCTCTAAGCACAGTAAAAGGGAACATTTTCAAATAGTAAGCTGTCTCTTTTATTTATCGATCTTCAGCTAGAAATAAAGCTATAGTAAAATACTCTCTCCATATCTTTCTCACTGTATGAAAACAGGGTTACAGATCAATTGATTTACCATCACAGTTGATTGGGTGCCTTCCCTACTATCTCTATTCTGACACGAGACATGCAGTCATATAGATCTTTCATTAGGAAAGTCATTGAAAAGCTAAGGTTCATCGCATGCTTAAATGGTTTGTAGCCCACTCATTAAGCCATTAACTAACCATTAATATTGCTTAACCTCAAACATTAAAGATAAAATAAGTTACTGCCATTTTATCTTCCAAGTGCACCTTTGCAAAGTGAACAAGTACATGATTTTGTTAGGATTGGACTTAGATATTCAGACTTGCCAAGGAACTCAGGTACTGAAGCAATTAACACTAATAAAATTTATGTGTGTATTCCTTTAGATGCATACCCCAAAGCATAAAAAGTGGAAACATAACACAGATATATTACTTAGAATTACTTTTTCTGCCACTCAACCTAATTTTAATATTTTTCTGCATTATTATCAATAACATTTATTTCAATAAGAAATTTGCTTCATGATGTGGTTAATCAATAGCAGTAAAAACAAAGAAATAAAAGCTCCTCAAAAAGAAACTAACCATTTTGAGATGATTTGATATCTTTATAGTCAAGATTTAAGTTCAAATGGACAAATCATCATTCCTAATATTTAACAATCCTGTTTCTCTTGAAATAAAACCAGATAAATTAGAATGGTCTTAGTTACTCTCGATAATAAAGACAATCTTTTGTACACTTTATGTAAAGTATAACATAAGTAGACATAGCCACCCAAATCGTTTGACTGCTACATTGTTAATACCCTATCAAGTCAACTATAAGGAATATGCAGGTTTTTGCATATAACTTTTTATAAGATACTTTTTCAGGCAGATTTATTCGCAGAAAAACCAACCATAATGCAAACTCAACCATTTTTTTAATGTCTAGAAGAAAAAAGGGCACTTGAACAAGAACTCTGTAAATTTAATAGCAGATGTGCAGAAAAGAATGTGAACACAGTAGAATCTGCAATTAGAGAAAACTATAAATAGAACTTACAGTTTATATAAAAGAATACCACAAAACCACAGGGGACATTGCATAGTAGGTGAGTAAATGTGAATGACCTTTACCGATGCATCTAGGAAGGGGAAGAAATTGATACACATTTAGCAACTGTACTGAAATATTGCTGCCCAATGTCAGTCTGGTCAAAGCAGGGCTGGATTTCATTTTATTTTTCAGTTTCTCACCATCTAAACCTGAAGCATTTCTTGAGCCATAAAAATTAAGTACTGGGTCATGTGACATCTCCCACTGATGAATGAAGATTGTGTACATATAATATCATTACTTCTAGAAAATTTATGTACGTAGTTTACAAAATAACATATAAATGGATAATCAACCTAAAGGGCCAACCCCATAAAACCTAACACATTTGATTGTAGTTTGCATTTATTAAAATCATTTATTACAGCCCAGTCTTTCTCCATGGCCAGTCAGAGGAGCCTGCCCTGTTCTCTGGTAGGCAGGTGAATGTGATAAGCAAGGAGTTAGTGCCTTGGGCCATACCTTTCTGAGGCATTTTAATTATTTTCAATATGCAGTAAGGACACTGACACATGTTCAGAGAGTCATGCAAATATCCCTTTGCTGAAAATATGTCCAATACCCTGAGGCATAGGAGAGGGTGAAAATGAAATTTGGAAGAGTTAGGAGTTCATGAACCATAGCATGAAAGGACAAGGATGCAGGGACCCAAGGCTTTTTAAGTGTAACTAGTCCGCCTGCTCCTTCTCCATATACCTACTGAAATCTCCTGCTTTTTATCCAGAAGTGTGTATGACTCAGATTCTGGTTTTGGAACAAGACGAGGACAGGCAGGATGATGGTATCATTTAATTATTCAATAGAGCTCACATACAGAACTTGATCACCTGGAAAGCAAGAAGATGCATCTGAAGGCAGGTCAGCTTTTTCTTTGTGTTTTCTCAAGATTAAGCTAAAACAATTGTGATCCACAACAGATACAGAGAGTTATTTTCTAAGACCAGTGGTAGAGAAAGAAACTTATTCGAGGGGCTTTGGTCATAGTGTTGGCTCCTGAATCCCTTCAGAACATTTACATTGCTCAGAAAATGTCACAAGCTATGAATTCTGCTCCAACATTCTCCCAAGGCATCTTAGCCTAGAAGCAGAAATTTCATGGTATTTTCCTGAGGTGATGCTAGAGATTCACAGCAATCTGGGAGAGCATGATGGACAGGAATGTGGTGAGTATCCTGTGGAGGAAATGCCAGAGCCTGGTATCACTCTTCACAGAGCTTTTTCCTAGAAGAGGAGACATGGGGTCCAAGTGTGACTCAAAGGCAGTGATATACATAGAAGGCCACAGGCCGTGAAGTGTCAGCCCTGGCTTTTTTTCCCCTCAAAATCCATCTGGTTATATTCTATACCCAATTGAGGTATTCTGTGCTGCCTAGGGTGTTAGAGGCTAACCTTATGGCAGTTCTAGGGTGTGTCCAGTTAAGAAGTGTCCTTAGAAGACCGATTTGACCTTGCACCTCAGAGACATGAATATATATTTTCAGGATTAATCTGATGTGGCTGTGCAGGGGATCCTTGATCAAAGCAAGTTTACAGCTCCCCCAATGCCATCTCTGGATGTTAATGGGATATCGACACAGTGTTAACTGGGCCTCTTTTGTTGCTCTGCTTTAGAATTATGCTTTTACCATCTTGAAGCCCAATGCACCTGTGTATAGGTCTGGCATTTAGGGGTAAGCAATTGACACATCGACTTTATTATGGAGATTTCTATAACCAAATAAGTCCTTTAGCCCACTAGATTCCTTCACAAACTGTCAATCCCCTATAACCAAAAATCAGAAAAGGATCTGCCTCTATCTATCTATCTATCTATCTATCTATCTATCTATCTATCTATCTATCTATCAATCATCTTATCTATCTATCTGTCTGTCTGTCTGCCTGTCTATCTATCCATCCATCCCTCTATCCATCTACCTACCATCTCTCTATTGACCCTCTCTCACAACTCTGTGTCCCTTCCTCCCATATAACATAATGTTCTTTTAGGGACATCTTAAGCTAGCAGTGTAATTTAAGTAGTTCTCGCAAACACAAATATCCCAGAAAATATTAGCAGAACTCCCTCCTTGTTTTTGTTTATATAAGTAAAAGAGTTTTAAATTGAATTATCAAATATTTGTCATTTTAGATATCTAAACTAAGAGTACGGAAATTAAATTTTTTTTCTGTTTTGGAAAATTATCACCACCAGTTTATAATTTCATTTAGTATAATATTTTCTAAACAGTGTCTGCAGTTAGGAAGACTGCATAATTTACTATGCACTAAAATATTTTTAGTTTTCTGAGATTATTTTCATGAGAATGCAGTTATTATAAAATCATGTGGTATAAAACAGAATCTCTTCATGCTAAAATTGTATTAATAATTAATTGGAGCAAAAGTATTTCACCATGACAAATGAGAAACTGTATGGAAGGAGTGATGCCATTTCATGGCAGAAATAATATAGTAACATGTCATTAAACACAAGACATCATATTGAATTTTGTAGTTAATGTACAAAGACATCAGAATATATTAAAATTCAAATTGATTATGTTTGCTAAAATTCTGGTACTGGAGAGAATAATTAGAGTTTTTCCAAAGCAATTATTAAAATTAGGAGAAACACAGAAAATGTATAGTGGGAACATAAAAACGATTTTCTAGAGAAAAATCTGGTTACCAGTAAAGTAAAGCAATATGAAATAAGAGAGAAATAAGGCACATGCTATTGGCTCACCGTGATGAGGATGTGATCTTAATCAAAGTCAGGTCCATGGCCAACAAGAGCACAGGTTTAATAGCAAAAAACTTCACATGCTAATTTGTGGATGAGTAATTGCATTAAATTAAAATATGATGACTACATTAACAGTAGTTATTAGCCTTCAGAACAGAGATGCCTATGAGAGTATGCAATACTCACTGAAGAGTTAGAAAGGACCCAATACCATGCATTTACAAATGTACTTTATATGATGATTTAATAAAGGTAGTTTTTAAGAACTATAACTTTTTAATTAAACATGCTTTTATAAATGAAATATTGAGTAGTTGCAAAACAACACTTACAAAATGCAATGTAAAATATAAAGATTAAAGAATAATGGTGTACTATGCACCCATATGCCCAGCATCCTGTTTAAGGCAAATAACACCACTGTTACCTATCTGTGGAAGATGCTTTTTTTTTTTTTCTTATCCCATCCCTTTCCTTCCTTCCTCAGAATTAATCACTGTTCTGAACCTGTTTATCTTTACGTTTTTCCCATATATATTTGTATTCCTGAATGAAATTTTATTTTTAATATTGATCATTTTATAAAATGGATGTTATCTGTCAATTTAAAAAGATAAATACAAAATAATTGTATTAGTTCATTCTCACACTGCTATAAGGAGCTATGTGAGACTGGATAGTTTATAAAGAAAAGAGATTTAATTGACTCACAATTCCACAGGGTGTACAGGAGGTATGGCTGAGGCGGCCTCAGGAAACTTACATTCATGGCAGAAAGAGCAAGAAGCAGCAAAGCATGGTCGTCACATGGCAGCAGGGGGGAGAGAGAGAGAGAGAGAGAGAGAGAGAGAGAGAGAGAGAGAGAGAGAGAGAGAGAGAAGTGGGAAGTGCCAGACACTTTTAAACCATCAGTTCTTGTGAGAACTCACTCACTATCATAAGAACAGCCAGGGGGAAATCCACCTCCATGATCCAATCACCTCCCACCAGGTCTCTGTCTTAACATTGGGAATTACAATTCAACATGAGATTTGGGTGGGGACACAGAGCCAAACCGTATCAATAATGAAATTTACTTTTATCCACTTTCAAATAATGAAAACACATTTACAAAATGAAATTATGCTTTTGATAGGTTTTATATGCATTTATATCTTCTGATATTTATTCATGTTGTTGAAAATAGCTGGGATTTATTAATTTTCAGTGTAGTATAATGTTCAATTTGTTTCCACTTGAAGTTGATGGATATGTAGGTTACTTTCTATCACAGATTATATATAACAATTTTATAAGGTTACATCACTTGTTTGTTCATATCTGCTGGTACACGTATGTGCAGCAGGAAGTGATATGTTGTATACATTTCCAACATTACTGGATTATGCCAAATTGTTTTGTGAAAGTATTTCTAAGAATTTACACAATGTGATGGAGATCAACTCTTTGATTCCCTCTTCTTCCTATGCACACAGGTAAACTACGTTTAGCAGCCTCCCTTTTGGTTAGAGGAGGCTGCATAGTTAGATGTTTTACAATGGTATTTCAGTAGTGGAGACTGTGCCTCAGTCTGGCCTGTAAAATACTTCCACATACGTTCACTTAAACTCTTTCCCTCTTCTTGTTGGATGACCGGAGACCAACTCAGGATGGTATTTATATATTTAATTATTTTAAATAAATTTAAAATATATTATTTTTATATATATTCATATATATATAGATATTTATACGTAAATATATTCAATATATTTAATTAATTAATTAATTAATTAATCATTTGAGACAGTGTCTTTCTCTGTCACTGAAGCTGGAGTGCAGTGATACAATCATAGCTCACTGTAACCACAAGTGCCTGAGCTCAAGCCATCCTCCCACCTCAGGCTCCTGAATAGCTGGAATTGCAGGTACACTTAGATAATTATTATTTTTGTGTGTATGTGGAGATCAGGTCTCACTATGTTGCCCAGTGTGGCCTCAAACACCTGGTCTCAAAGCTATCATCTGGCTTCAGCATCCCACAGTGTGGGGATTATAGGTGTGAGCTACCGCACTGGGCAGAAGCCACATATTGGAGGTAACAGAGGTACATTATGAAAGGATATTGGGTCCCTGCTACTTGAAAACTGGGATATCTTTTTTGGTTTATGTAAAAAACCCAAACATTTCTATATTAAATTATTGTTGAATTTGTTTGTTATGCAGTTAGCCCGTTCTAATAGATATGTACCTCCCGGCAGGGGATAGTTTCTGGAACCCTTGAAGTTGTTCAATTTCATAACTTACCAGTGTGTTGAGCGTGAAATGTCATAATTCTACCGCTAGAGTTTACATTTTTTTATCACTAGTGATGACATCTTTTTATGTGCTAACAGGCCATTTGGATTTTTCTTTCTGAGAAGTGTTTAAGACTTTTGCCCACTTTTATATTGAGCTATTTGCCATTTTCTTATTGATTTGTGGACACTACATATTCTGACAGAATACGTTATCACTTTTGTGCTGTAAATATCTTCTCCCAGTCTGCAGCTTGTCTTTTTTCTCTCTTTATGGTGATTTCGATTTTTTTTTTTTGAATCTCACTTTTAATGTAATGGTATTTATTCATCTTTTCCTTTATTGTTTGTACTTTTTGCCCTATTTAAGAATTAGTTTCCTACCTAAAACTCATAAAGGTATTAACCTATATTGTATCTTAGAGTTTTATAATTTTGATAAAACAATTTAAGTCATTCGCCCAACTGGAACCCATGTTTATTTTTTAAATTTCCATAGGGATGCCTACCACGTTCAGCTAATTTATTTTAATTCTTAGAGATGGAGGTGTCTCCCTGTGTTGCTTAGGCTGGCTTTGAGCTCCTGTTCTCAAGTATTCCTCCTGTATCAGCTTCTCGAGAAGCTGAGATTATAGGCAAGAGCCACTGCACCCGACTTGGTATTTTATAATGTCTTTCTAAAAGCTTTTCTATTTATTCAATCAAGATCTTACAAATATTTTGATAGATTTCTTATGATATACTTTATAATTATTTTCCCTAATTTATTAAAGTGTAATTGACAAGTAAAACATACGTATTAATGGTGTACAATGTGATGTTGTGATATGTGTATATATTGTAAAATGATTAAATTAAGCTAATCAACATATCCATCACTTCACATACTTAACTTTTGGGGGGTTGGGAACATTTAAAACCTTCTTCCTTAGCAGTTTTCAGGTATATAATGTATTATTATTAACTGTAGTCACCTTGCTGTACAACAGACCTCCAGAACTTATTCATCCTAACTGAAACTGCATCTTTTGACCAACATCTCCTCATTATAGCTTTTAATGTTATTGTAAATTATAGCCATTATTAAACTATATTTCTAATTATTTATTACTGCTGTAGGGGAATGTGACTGGTTTTGCATATGTTTATAAGAAAAAACCCTTAAGCCATCATCTTTCTAGGTAAATAGTTATACATTTTTTGTGTTTTTGATGTTTATGGTCATATCATTTTCATATAAGAATGACTATATTTTCATCCTTTCCAAATGTTATAAATTTCAGCTTTCTTGCTTTGTTATTCTGGCTAGGACATCTAGCTTAATGTTAAATGGAAATAATGAAGCTAGGCACATTGATTTTTCTCAGAAAATGTTTTCAATGTTATACAATTAAATATGTTTACTGTAAAGCTTTTTTGCTTTGTAGATATCAATTGTTAAGCTATACTTGGTTTGCTAAAACTGAATGTTGAATTTTCATGTATTCTTTTTTGTATCAGTCAAAAATCATCATTTGATTAGTCTCTTTTAATCTGTTAATGTAGCGAATTACATTAATTATTTTCTAACCATGCATTCCTGATAACCTAACACCTAATAACTTAATACCTAATAACCTGTCACTATATTCTATCTTATTTATGTGTCACAAAATTTAATTTATTAATATAGAGTTTGGATTATTACATCTTTGTTAACTGAGGAGCTGGGTAGAAATTCCCTTTTTTCTGTATGCAGGAATAGTTTGCGTAAGACTGGAATTATTTGCTGTTTGAATATTTACTAGAATTCACTAGTGTAATCAACTGGGCCTGGTGTGTTCTTTTCCGAAAGGAATTACCTAATCATTTAATTTATTTTACCATTAAATAATTGCTCAGGCTTTTTGTTGTTTCTTGAATCAATTTTGGCAAATTGTATAAATGTCAATTTCTTTTCAAATTTAATTGCACTGTTTCTATAATATTGCTATTTTTTGCAGCATTTGTGCTTAAACCACTTTTTTGTTGCTGAAAGCATTTACTGTGCCTCCTTCATTTTCTCTACTTCAGCCTTGCACCAGTTGGTGAATTTTATTATTCCTTTTAAATAACTAACATTTGGCTTTGTTGATCCTTCTTTTTATTATATGTTTATCTTCTATCTCATTAACTTCTGTTTTCTTCTTATTACTTGTTTCCTCATCTTGCTTTGGGTTTAGTCTAAATCTAATCTATATTTTCCCCTTCTCTTGAATAACATGAGAATCAGAATCTGAACACATCAACTCAAACACCTCCAGCTGGCTCTGTGATATTTTTGTTCAGTATATTAGCTCTGTTTTGCACCCCTCACCCAAACATTATTAAGTTTTTAAATATGTATTTGCTTCTACATCTGTTGGCTCCCCAGAGTCTCCATCTCTGATCACTTTCTTTTGGCCAAAGTGTATCTTTAGAATGTCTTTTAGTGAAGGTCTGTTGGTCAAACACTTGTTTCATTTATTTTCTTTTGTATAAAAATGTTGTGGGATCTTTGGAGGTGTTTCTTTTCTGGCTGGAAACCTGAGTGGCACCTTTGCCTGAGTTTTGCCTGGGCCCACTGGGCTCATTAGGCCCACTTGGCCTAGCAGGCTGTACTACCAACCTGGATATCATGCCTCCAAGAGCGAGACAGGTGTGGAGTGGGAAAGGGTGTTTGAGCAGCATGTGTTCCAGCCACTGTTGAGACAAGCTGGCTGCTGCCACAGGGCGGGCAGCACTGGATGCCAGCATGGGTGCTGGCTCTCTCCAGTGCTGTGGCTGAACCAGGCTCACCACAAGCAGCTTCTCCAGCTGGCACTGAGGAATGCAGTAGCACCCAGAAGCTTTGAGACTTCAGGAACCACAGGACCCCAAAAAGTGAGTCACAGTCCTGGCTAGGGGAGCTCCCAGGTCTGGAGTCCCTGAAGGCTACAGCTCTTCTCTCCTTTTCTTCACTCAAGATGTGGCCAGCAAGGAGCATGATTCAGCCCTGTTTGTGTTACAGCTCTTTTAGCCTCTCCATTTAGCAGGTGCTGAGCTTTTGTCCTACATCCAGGAAGCATGAGGTAGGCATACAAGCGAAGGGTGAGCAAGATGAAGAGGAGCTTTAGTGAGTGATAGAACAACTCATAGGAGACCCACAGTGGGCCCCTCCTTTCCACACCCAGGGTGTCCTGACAAGTGTTAAGCTCCTAGCAGAAAGGAGGCCCTGGAGTGGGTAGCTCCTCTACAGGCAGGTCATCCCACTGAGTATTCAGCTTTCAGCAGACAGGAGGCCCTGGAGTGGGAAGCTCCTCTACAGGCAGGTCATCCCACTGAGTATTCAGCTTTCAGCAGAGAGGAGGCCCTGGAGTGGGTGGCTTCTCTTTGCTGGCAGCTCGTCTGGTTGTGTCCCTGTTGTCTTTTGTCCTCTCTTCAAGTCTGGCTGAGTCTGGGGTTTTTAATGGGCCTCAGAGGGGAGGAAGTACATGCTGATTGCCCATGGGTGGCCATGGGTGGGCCCAGAGAAAAGCACCGCAAGTTCTTCCTCCAGACGGTGGGACTGGAGGCCCAGCCCCCAGGTTTCAGGCCCTTTCCGTCTTGAAGGTGGATCTTCACTGGGGACCCATTCCGTTCTGTCCGGGAGCATGTCTGCCTACTGCTGCTGTTCATGACGCCCAGGCTGTTCATGCCGAGGGCCACCTGCAGACCAGTGCTGGGCTGTCCTCAGCACCCACTTGGCCTAAGTCTGGAGGAGGCCAAGGCAGCAGGTGACTGGCCTGCCAACACTGCCCCAAGTGTGTGCACACCTGGCCTGACTGTGATAGCACCTGGGCTCAGCCCTGACTTTGTTCTGAGATTGGAGTCTTCAGTGGGAGCAGGCGCTTCTGAGCCTGCGGGTGTAGGAGGGGGACTTCCAAGGCCCCCAAAAGCACAGAGATGCCCGGGGCTGCAGCTGTAGCAGGATGACTCCAGCTACATTCATGGAGCTCCTGCCCTGCCATCTCAGACGGGGTGGGGGCTCCTGCTTGTCCTCAAGGAGCATGCAGTGTTGGCTGCACACCCTTGAAATAATAGTCCAGAAAAAAAGTGAAATAGTCTTTGAGGATAAAGATAGTGTCTCTTTCTAGAGCAAAAGGAAACAGTGATACTGCCAATTATGAAATATAAGATTCAGGTTCTCTAAACTCAGGGTTCCTCTCCTATAAAGCAAACCACAGTGCATGCAGGTGCTCTCTGACCCACTGTATATTGTCTTGTGGGAACTGGTGCACAGAGAACCAGTGCAAACATGATGAATTCTAGTTACTCTTATGTCTGTGAATTATAAACTATTTTCCAACTCTTACTCAGGGTATTATACCAATATCCAAGAAATTGCTAGTTGGCAAGCAGGGTAGAATTTTGTATATTTTACAGTTCTTAGTACATAAATCCTGAATAAATGGGACAAATATATAAACCATTTATATTCACTATTCATGAGTTATGAGAGTACACTAAATTATAAAATAATTAACATGATATAAGTGAAAAACAAAACAAATGCCCAGATGAAATCATAACCATTGAGTAGTTTATTGTGAGGCAGGTGTTAAATAATTTTTATGTATTTTTAAATGCAAGGCAGTAATGTATATATTTATTTTATGTTTTATTTTTAACATATATTTCTTAAGTGCGAGATGCCTCTTATGGATTATCTTACAACCTGGACCTCAAATGCGATTCTTGTGATTTACAAACCAGGTCCAGGAAGCCCATTTCTACTTTTCAGTCCCACACCTGAGTCTCACTCCGGCCCCAGGGTTTCTCAGGTGCCACTGCCTGGATTGTCTGAAAGAACCCAGTGCACAGGTATCTCAGAAGTGGAAAGAAGATAACATCCTTTGGGCCAAGCTAAACACTGTGGCATTGGAAATCAATGCCTAAAAACTTCTCCCTTTCATTCCTTATGTGGCTATTTATTGTATAACAAAACTGTTGCCTGTAGAAGAGGCCTATTTAATAATACTCCTTTTAATATATATTAACTTTTCCAAATTCCCTTTTATATTAACTTTTTACTCTTCTGTTATTCAGCTCTGTTTTCCAGAAACATGTTATCAAATAAGCTATCTTCTTATAAACTCTTCTGACAGGTTTTGCTTTAGTGGGAGTTAGATACAGAGAAAGAGATCAGTAAACTCACATGCACATATTCTTCAGGTGCCTATATTACAACATCCATTATAGGTAACAAATGAATGGCAAGTTTTAATGTAAATGGGTACATGTGCAACATAGCTATCTGTTAGACCTAATATAATGATATTCAGTAATTTAATATTATGATAGAAAAAAAATTTTGTAGAGAGAAAATAATGCTCTATCTCAAGGCATTTTAACTTCATGGAATTTCACAATAAAGGTGGGGTGAAGATAAAAGAAGAAATGGGAATGATGTTATTGTGAGTGGAAACTACACATTTCCATTTCTTTTTAAAGAAAATGGTTTTGTTTCTAATTTTTCGTTCTCATAAAGTTTACAAATACACTTTTACTCTGATAATACAGCTTTTCAACTAGAAAAGCAGTGATCTAACACCCATAAATACAGGTGGAGAGACAATTAACGTCCGCTAATGTTTCTCTACCTAAACCATTCTTGTAATGTCTTTTTTTAAAAAAAAAACAAACAGTTGCAAAGAGACTACATAATGTATGTGGGCAAAAAGGCAATTAAATGAATCTCTTGAAACACTAAATGTATAAGAAGTAGGATTTTATAAAATTTCACATGATTCATATCGACATGATGACATCCTAAAGTGTATTCCTTTTAAAGGATAGATTAGTCAATAAAATATTACATATCTTTTAATACTCTGGTACAATACTTTATATACTAAAGGAAAATGAATTGTAGGTCTAGTCATCAACTTAATAAGGGATCCTTTCCTATAGTCTTTTATTAATAAAAGAATTACAATTAGGTCATAAATAAACAGGCAAATTATTAATTACATGCTTTGAGGTTTAGGATCAAAACTTTTCAAAATTAGTTTGATATACATCAAAGTTACACAATACACTAAAACCAACTGTTTAATATTTTTGCCTTGTGTGAGCTGCCCATATGTGAAAAAGGAACAAACTTTTCAGTGACGAAAGATGCAATAAACTATATTTTGGAACTTACTTTTCAAAAGGAAGAAGGAAAAAAGATTTCAACAAAATTAAGGGCTAATAGAGACCCTAACAAAGGCATCCTGAAGTTAGGGAGGCCATGTGTTTGCTATGTATAAAACTTGATTCCCCCAACGACATACAAATGACAAAAACTGCACTGGGTTTGTAGTTACATCTGCAGTTTAGATTTCCATTATGGATACTAATCTACAACAAAATACTTTAAAATTGCACATCTTTCCACATCCCCCTGAACTAAAAATAACTTAAGATGTTATTAGTTCTTAAAATCCCTAGTAAAATAACCCATAAAAAATATTCCTGACAATTTTCTTGGCTGTTTCCCTAGAGCAATTGGGCTTCATAAAGAATCCACAGACCCCAAGAAGGTCCTACCCCACATTTTCATTTTAATTGAAGAAATGCATAATGCAGTCTACAAAATCATCAGGATATTGAACCTTATGACAAAATGTGTAAGTTCTTGTTAAAGTTTAATGTAAAAAAGGACAGTAGCATTCTACATGGGCTAACATAAGAGTAATAGTAATAGAAATGTGAGTTATCCATACATCAATTCAAAGATTCATTGACTTAAAGCAGAGAATAACATGAATTAATTTTACCTGCCTTGATGATAATTTACAAAAAGTGGTGGGATTAAGAAGAAGAACTTTCATTTGCAATAGATTTTGCCAGAGAAGGAAATGTGTAAAGTTAGAAATTTGATGGTAAAATGAAAAAATATCATCTTAAGTTTATTGATACCTGAGTTTAAAAAAAAAAAAAAAAAGAGGAATCAATATATTCTTGGTTGTTTTGAAGCAATTTGGAGAAAATGTAAATATAATTTTATGGTCAAATTTTTTTTTATTGAGATGGAGTTTTGCTCTTGTTTCCCAAGCTGGAGTGCAATGGTGCAATCTTGGCTCACTGCAACCTCTGCCTCCTGGGTTCAAGCGATTCTCCTGCCTCAGACTCCCAAGTAGCTGGGATTACAGGCATGTGCCAACATGCCTGGCTAATTTTTTTGTATTTAGTAGAGATGGGGTTTCACCATGTTGGTCAGGCTGGTCTCGAACTTCTGACCTTAGGTGATCCGCCCGCCTTGGCCCCCAAAGTGCTGGGGTCACAGGCAGGAGCCATCACACTCGGCCTATGACCTAAAATTCTTAATGGGAAGATCTTTAAGAGAGAGACGTGGCTCTCCAAAACAAAACTCAATCAGTAAACTTGAGTCTTATCTATTAAAATAGAGAACATGTGCAAAATATGAAAAAATGGACTTTCATCAAGGATGGTCACAAAAATGTTTTACAAAACCATATGATTAAGAATGTCTCTTACTGGCTGGGGCTTTCTTTTAAAATGATCCCAAAGAGCTCATTTTAATTTGTTAAAAGCAAGAAGGTTAAGAAAGGTATAGGTCCCTTTTTCTTCGATACTAAGATAACAGACCTACTTAATTCATATTTTGTTGACGTATTCTATCCAAGAAAATTATCTTTGCCTTGAAAAGGTAAAAACAAAAGTACCCATAAGGTCATAAAAACTCAAGATAGGTTTTAACAAGGGTTTGTTGTTCAAAATACCACATTGAGAGTGAAAGAGGATGAAACAAAGTTTAAACTGAACAGAATCTTAGCCTATTGGCATAAATTGGGACCGCCTCAGGAAGACCATGGTGTATGTTTACCCTACAAAAGGCAGTTAGTGCTGTAAATGAGTCTCCTAAAAGCCAACCCCTGACCACACCAAGTAATCACAGAAGACATCTTTTAATCAAGTAAGGCTTGTTGTAACATGACATTCAAAAAGAAAGATAAATCAAGGCAAAAATAACAAACAAACAAACAAAAAACATATTCGTCTCATTATGTAAAAGGAATGAGGCAAGGCTCAGTGACTCAAGCCTGTAATCCCAGCACTTTGGGAGGCTGAGGAGGGTTGATCACCTGACATCAGGAGTCGTTTCTACTAAAAATACAAAGTATTAGCCGGGTGAGGCAGCAGGTACCTGTAATCCCAGCTACTTGGGACGCCAAGGCAGGAGAACTGCTTGAATCCGGGAGGTGGAGGTTGCAGTGAGCCGAAATAGAGCCATTACACTCCATTCTGGGCAACAAGAGCAAAACTCTGTCTCAGACAAACAAATAAATAAATAAGAAATGAAATTGGTTGCAGCAATTGCCATCAAGAGGTAGAGTTCATTTCCCCACTTCTTGAATTTGAGCTGTTCTTGTGACTTGCTTTGACCAACAGAACACAGCATAAATGACACTGTAATTTCTGAACCTAGGCCTCAAGAGAATTTGCAACTTCTACTCTTGCCTTCTTGGAGCCCAGCCATCATGCAAAGAGCCAAGCCAGCTTGCAGAAGAGGCCATTGAAACCTAGCCTAGCTGTAGCTCCAGCTCAATGTTAGACACGTGAGTGAGGCTATTCATGTCCAACCACCTCTAGCTGATGTGCCAACTTACCACAAACATATGAGTGAGCCTAGCCAATAGCATGTGGAATAGAGGCATGTTGTGCCAGATAAGCCCTGCCCAAATACCCAATCCATTTAAATTATAAGCAAATAAATAGTTTTAAACCACAAAAATAGATAGATAGATGATAGATGGATGATTGATAGATTAGATAGATAGATAGATAGATAGATAGATAGATAGATAGATAGAGTCACCTGGCCTGTTGCAACATATTTTCAGTGTTCTAAAACAACATGGGGAACAGGAGATAAGCCAGAAACCTGGCTGTTGACAGTTTCCAAATTATTGATACAGCAGAAAAAAAATATGATCTTATTCATCAGTAGATACAGAATGGCAGTATTTCAGAATGAGAGTTATTAAAAGAAATATCTTCATCACTTAGACATCGTCACTAGGGAGTCGCATGTTTTCACTAAGAACAAGTAAATTTATATTTATATTCATGACTATGTGAGGCATTTTCCACAGTCTCTTCTTATGTTCATGTGATAAGAGGCAACAATTTAGTATAACAGATTTCCAACTAATTAATGAAGATAGTGGATAGCATTAATTCTTTCAACAAATATATATGGGGATATACTCAGTGTTGTTCTGATAAATGCCAATGTCAACATAGAAAAGAATTCTCTAGGGACATAAATCAGAGTATATAACATTCTATTTTACTCCTGTTCTTTTAACAGTTTTACTTCTTCATTTGTCCAAATAATAATGGGCCCAAAACAACTGAAATAATCCTTTACTACAGACCAGGGGTAGAGAGACTAATGTTTATGTTCATTATTATCAAACCTTTATAGATAGAACTTTTATCTACCGTTAGAGTAGTCTAAAGACACACTTGTCTCATTGGGTAGTGACTTACCCAATGCTGGAGATAGTGAACCATAGGTTAAACAATTATGTTATAGGGATTTATGGGCAGGCTATTTAGAATTAGTTGAATTTTGAATTCAATGACTGTATCCTTTTCAGCAGAACTACTTGCCTAAAGGATAATTTTGTGCACTAGCACCTTAATAAACACACAAAAGAGAATGGGCTGAGAATGATGGAGCTCACCCACTGGGGCTCCTCATCCTTACCCTTCACTGACTACTCCATCTGAAGGTCTCTAGAGTAAGTGTCTTCTACAGTCCTTTCAGATTTTTCTGTTCTTAATTATGTACATCTATTACAAAGGGAGAATTTCAATGACAGGGCTAAAACAAAGTGCAAGGAAAGTCATATGAAGTTAGAATTAAACAAAACAAAAAAAACATGGAAATGAATTAATTCAAAGTGTTTAAAATAGCCTATGGTGGATAGTGATGTTATACAGTTCAAATAAGCCATAATTTAAAACACTTGCAATTCTTTTAAAAAAATTAAGAACAGATACTTATATCTCAGTTCCAGAGACTGTGAAGTGCAAGACCAAGGCACCAGTGAGGACTGCACTAGGCGTCCAAGATGGTGCCTTGAATACTACATCCCCCAGAGGAGATGAACGCTGTGTCCTCACGTGGCAGAAGGTGGAAGGGCAGAAAAAAAAAAAGAACTTCCTTTGTGAAGTCTTTATAGGGCACTGAATCCCATTCATGAGGGGAGGAGTCCTCAGGACCTAATTACCTCTTAAAAGTCTCATTTCTTAATAGCATCACATTGGGAACATCTGAATTTTGGAGGAATGAATTCAAATGATAGTAGCTGAACTCAGATTGTCTGTACAAGAGCAGTCCTCCAATACAGCACATTTTACCACTGCGTAACTAATAAACTTTTAAATTAATGAACCCTCTAGTGCAGATTTAGATAACAATATTTAAAGTATTTGCAATGGTCAATTCTGGAGGGTGGGTTCATGGTTGGATGTTTTAAATGTTACCTAACTGCCCTTAGATAATTTAATATTAAATTACTTTTTTTTTTAACCTTTAAGTTCAGGGGTACATGTGCAGGTTTGCTACATAGGTAAACTTGTGTCATGGGCGTTTACTGTACAGATAATTTCATCAGCCAAGTATTAAGCTTAGTACCCATTAGTTATTTTTTCTGATACTCTCCTTCCTCCACCCTCTGATAGGCCCCAGTATCTGTTGTTCTGCTGTATGTGTCCTTCTGGTATCATTTAGCCCCCACTAATAAGTAAGAGGATACAGTATTTGGTTTTCTGTTCCTTTGATAATTTGCTAAGGATAATGGCCTTGAGCTCCCTCCATGTCTATGCAAAGGACATGAGCTCATAATTTTTTATGGCTGCATAGTATTCCATGGTGTATATCTACCACATTTTCTTTATCTAGTCTATCTTTGATGGGCATTAAGGTTGATTTCATGTCTTTGTTATTGTGAATAGTACTGCAATGAACGTATACATGCTTTATGACAGAACAATTTATATTCCTTTGCATATATACCCAGTAATGTGATTGCTGGATTGAATGGTAGCTCTGTTTTTGGGTCTTTGAGGAATTACCTCACTCTTTTCTGCAATGGGTGAATTAATTTACACTTCCAACAACAGTGTATAGGCATTCCTTTTTCTCTGCAACCTCACCAGCACCTGTTATTTTTTGACTTTTTAATAATAGCCATTCTGACCAGTGTGAGATGGTGTCTTGCTGTGGTTTTGATTTGCATTTCTCTAATGGTGAGTGATGTTGAACTTTTTCTCATATGCTTCTTGGCTGCATGTAAAACATTTGCAGTTCTATTTTTGTGTCTTGACTGATGAGAACCTCAAGGCTAATTTTTTAAAAAATCAAAGTTTAACTGAATATGAAACTCTGAGTTGAAAATTCTTTTCTTTAAGAATGTTGAATATTGGCCCCCACTCTCTTCTGCCTTGTAGAGTTTCTGCCAAGAGATCCGCTGTTACTCTGATGGGTTTCCCTATGTGGGTAACCCAACCTTTCTCTCTGGCTGCCCTTAACATTTTGTCCTTCATTTCAGCTTTGGTAAATCTAACAATTATGTGTCTTGGAGTTGCTCTTCTCCAGGTGTATCTTTGTGGTGTTATCTGTATTTCCTGAATTTGAATGTTGGCCTGTGATACTGAATGGGCAAAAACTGGAAGCATTCCCTTTGAAAACTGGCACAAGACAAGGATGCCCTTTATCACCACTCCTATTCAACATAGTGTTGGAAGTTCTGGCCAGGGCAATCAGGCAGGAGAAAGAAATAAAGGGTATTCAATTAGGAAAAGAGGAATTGTCCTGTTTGGACAAAACAAATTGTCCCTGTTTGCAGATGACATGATTGTATATTTAGAAAACCCCATTGTCTCAGCCCAAAACCTCCTTAAGATGATAAGCAACTTCAGTAAAGTCTCAGGATACAAAATTAATGTGCAAAAATCACAAGCATTCCTATACACCAATAACAGACAAACTGAGAGCCAAATCATGAGTGAACTCCCATTCACAATTGCTGCAAAGAGAATAAAATACCTAGGAATCCAACTTACAAGGGATGTGAAGGATCTCTTCAAAGAGAACTACAAACCACCGCTCAATGAACTGAAAGAAGACACAAACAAATGGAAGAACATACCATACTCATGGATAGAAAGAATCACTATCGTGAAAATGGCCATATTGCCCAAGGTAATTTATAGATTCAATGCCATCGTCAAGCTACCAATGAGTTTCTTCACAGAATTGGAAAAAATTGCTTTAATGTTCATATGGAACCAAAAAAGAGCCTGCATTGCCAAGACACTCCTAAGTCAAAAGAAGAAAGCTGGAGGCATCACACTACCTGACTTCAAACTATACTACAAGGCTACAGTAATGAAAACAGCATGGTACTGGTACCAAAACAGAGATATAGACCAATGGAACAGAACGAAACCCTCAGAAATAATACGACACATCTACAACCATCTGATCTTTGATAAACCTGACAGAAACAAGAAATGAGGAAAGGATTCCCTACTTAATAAATGGTGCTGGGAAAACTGGCTAGCTATATGTAGAAAACTGAAACTGGATCCCTTCCTTACACCTTATACAAAAATTAATTCAAGATGGATTAGAGACTTAAATGTTAGACTTAAAACCATAAAAACCCTAGAAGAAAACCTAGGCAATACCATTCAGGACATAGGCATGGGCAAGGACTTCATGTCTAAAACACCAAAAGCAATGGCATCGAAAGCCAGAATAGACAAATGGGATCTAATTAAACTAAAGAGCTTCTGCACAGCAAAAGAAACTACCATCAGAGTGAACAGGCAACCTACAGAATGGGAAACAAATTTTGCAATCTACTCACCTGACAAAGGGCTAATATCCAGAACCTACAAAGAACTTAAATTTACAAGAAAAAAATCAAACAACCCGATCAAAAAGTGGGCAAAGGATATGAACAGACACTTCTCAAAAGAAGACATTTATGCAGCCAACAGAACACTTTTCCACTGTTGGTGGGACTGTAAACTAGTTCAACCATTGTGGAAGACAGTGTGGCGATTCCTCAAGGATCTAGAACTAGAAATATCATTTGACCCAGCCATCCCATTACTGGGTATATACCCAAAGGATTATAAATCATGCTGCTATAAAGACACATGCACACATATGTTTATTGTGGCACTATTCACAATGGCAAAGACTTGGAACCAACCCAAATGTCCATCAGTAATAGACTGGATTAAGAAAATGTGGCACATATACACCATGGAATACTATGCAGCCATAAAAAAGGATGAGTTCATGTCCTTTATAAGGACATGGATGAAGCTGGAAACCATCATTCTCAGCAAACTATCGCAAGGACAAAAAAACAAACACCACATGTTCTCACTCATAGGTGGGAATTGAACAATGAGAACACTTGGACACAAGAAGGAGAACATCACACACCGGGGCCTGTTGTGTGGCAGGGGGAGGGGGAGGGATAGCGTTAGGAGATATACCTTATGTAAATGACGACTTAATGAGTGCAGCACACCAACATGGCACATGTATACATATGTAACAGAACTGCACATTGTGCACATGTACCCTAGAACTAAAAGTATAATAATAAAAAAGTAAAATAAAATACAAAATAAAATAAAATAAATAAATAAATATCAAAGTTTACTTTTTTGGAACGAGAGAAACAGAGCCTGCCTACCATAAGAAAATACAAAGTACCAAAAGTTATACAAATTAGGTGATCACCCACTATTCCACCAAGAGATTACAATTTCCTTTCCTGAAAAAAAACTTGTCATTCAGTTGTGAGTTAAGTTGACTGACAGCCTCCACCTGCAGCACTGTCATGATCTGTGACAACGTTTGAGCAAAAGTCCTCTTTTTCCTGGGCTATTCCAAAGCCATGAAATGAGCATGACAGGACATCTAGGTCCTGGCTGTTTTGACCGTTGGAGGACTCCTCCAATGAGCAGTCTTTGGGTTGGCAGGAACTTGTCAGATCTACACAGTAGTTTGAGACTTTCTTTGCCAAAATCTTCCTTCTCCTCCCCTTATTTTCACAGGTATGAGATCTGCGCTATGAGCTAAGCCTTTCTATGCTCAAACTTGCTACCTCTTATTTAATTTCCATAGGTGTTCCACCCACAACCTTTCCCCACCAACCTTACATAAATCGCTTTCACACCAACTCTCCTTTAGTATCAGCTTTCTAGAAGACTTGAGCTGATGCACAATTATTACATTTTATGCTGTATTCCTTTATTATTTTACATGCATATTTTATACACTTGAATTATATACATGTAAGTTTGTATCCTGAATTTCATTGTCTAGGTTATTGCAAAAACTTGGTCGTTTTTCTTACATTTTATTTTATTTTAGATTCAGGGGGTACATGTACAGATTTGTTACATGGATGTATTGTGTAATGGTGGGGGTTGGGATTGCAGTGTGCCCATCATCCAAACAGTGACCATTGTAACCAATAGGTAATTTTTCAACCCTCACTTTCCTTCCAACCTCCCCTCTTTGGGTAGTTTTTTGTTTTCATTTTGATGTCCATTTTGATGATGCCAAGTGTTTATTGTTTTCATTTTGATGTCCATGTGTACTCACTGTTTAGCTTCCACTTACAAGTGAGAACATGTAGTATTTGATTTCTGTGTCTGAGTTATTTCACTTACGATAATGACCTCCAGCTGCATTCATGTTGCTGCAAAAGACATGATTTTGTTCTTTTTTTTATAGCTGTGTATTCTGTGATGTATGTATACCACATTTTTTAATCCAACCAACCACTGATGAACACTTAGGTTGATTCCATGACTTTGCTATTGAATAGTGCTGCAATAAACATACAAATGCAGGTATCTTTTGGATAAAATAATTTGTTTTCCCTTGGATTGATACCCAGTAGTAGGATCGTTGGGTCACATGGTAGTTATATTTTTAGATCTTTGGGAAATCTCCACACATTTTCCATGGAGGTTGTACTAATGTACACTCTCACCAACAGTGATATAAGCATACCCTTTTCTCCACAATCTTGCCAACCTCTGTTGCTTTTTGACTTTTTAATAATATCCATTCTGACTGATGAAAGATGATATCTTATTGTGGTTTAATTTGTGTTTATCTGATGTTTAAAAAAATGTTGAGCATTTTCTCCTGTATTTATTGGCCACTAGCATGTCTTCTTTTGAGAAGTGTCTATGCATGACCTTTGCCCACTTTTTAATGGGTTTTCTTTTCTTCTTGTGGAGTTGTTTGAGTTCTTTTTGTTAGGTTGGTGTAAAGATAATTGTGGTTCTTGCCACTACTTTTGCATCAACCTAATAGAATCTTGATATTAATTCTCTGGCAGAAGCATAATTTGCAAATGTTTCTCCCATTCTGTAGGTTGTCTGTTTACTCTGCTGATTATTTCTTTTGCTGTGCAGAAGTTTTTTAGTTTAATTAAGTCACATTTGTCTATTTTGGTTTTTGTTATATTTGCTTTTTGGGGTCATAAATTCTTTGCTTAGGCCAAGGTCCAGAAGAGTTTTACCTAGGTTTTCTTCTTGGACTTGCATCTTTTCAGGTTTTATATTGAAGTCTTTAATTCACCTTGAGTTGATTTTTGCTTATGGTGAGAGAGAGATGTCCAGTTTCATTCTTCTGCACAGGGCTACCCAGTTTTTACAGTACCCTATATTGAATAGGAGGTCCTTTTCCTCTTTTTTTTTTCTTTGGTCAACTTTGTTGAAGTTCAGTTGGTTGTAAGCATGTGATTTTATTTATGGGTTCTCTATTCTGTTTCATTGATCTAGGTGTCTATTTTAAACAAAAATGTTATGTTGTTTTAGTTACTATAGCTTTATAGTATAATTTAAAGTCAGGTAATGTGATGCCTCCAGCTTTGTTCTTTTCACTTAGGATTGCTTTGGCTATTCAGATTCTTTTTTTAGTTATGTATTCATTTTAGGATTTTTTTTTCTAATTCTGGGAAGAATGATATTGGTAGTTTGATGAGAATTGAATTGAACCTGTAAATTGCTTTGGGAAGTATAGTCATTTTAACTACACTGATTCTTTCAACCCATAGGCATGGGATGTTTTTCCACTTGTTTGTGTCATCTGTAAGTTCTTTCATCAGTGTTTTGTATTTCTTCTTGTAGAGACATTTCACCTCCTTAGTTAAATATATTCCTAGGTATTTGTCTGTGTGTGGTTATTGTAAATGGGATTAAGTTATTGATTTTGTTCTTAGCTTAAATGTTATTGGTATATAGAAATCCTACTTATTTTTATACACTGATTTTGTATCCTGACACTATACTGAAGTTGTTTATCAAGTCTAGTAGGATTTTGGTGGAGTCTTTCAGGTTTTCTATGTGTAAGATCATGTCATCAGTGAATAGAGATACTTTGGCTTCAGTGTTTCCAATTTGGATGCCTTTTATTTCTTTCTCTTGCCTGATTGCTCTTGCTAGGGCTTCTAGCACTGTGTTTAATAGGAGTGGTGAGAATGGACATTCTTGTCTTGTTCATTTCTCAGGAGGAATGCTCCCAGCTTTTGCCAATTCAGTATGATGTTGGCTGTGGGTTTTTCATAGATGGCTGTTATCGTTTTGAGGTATGTTCCTTCAATACCTAGTTTATTGAGGGTTTGTATTATGAATGGATGTTAAAACATACTAAAACTAATATTTATTTAGTGCACTGTAATTTAAAACATTAGAAACAATAAGATGACAATATTGTAGTTCTTTGTAAAAATTTGTCAAGTATACTTTGAATAGTGCTTGCCTTCTCCTCATATAAATAATGATGTGAAGCAAATACCTTATTAATGCCTTGGTGAATTGTCATGCTCCTTTCTAAGTCTGGATCAGCTTCCAATACTTTATTCCTTGCACTTTAAATGTGATGAAATACCTCTGAGAGTTCTTTAATCTTGCTGGGACATTGCTTATTCTTTTCATCACAACCACTTTCCTTATTTACATTAACAGATTCATCCTAGGTAAGTTCTTCTGGCAGCATATCTAGAGTTTCTCCAATTGCAGCAGTATCACCATTCTGACAGTCATCTATTTTTTTCTAAACCTCCATTAGTGTACAATCCAAATTTCACTTCTAACACAATCACTTTTTGCTTCTTTACTGCACCTTCATTTTCTTAGCCGATTTCTTCTTTTCATTTTCTATTTTTGCAAAATATCATGTGGATTAATTATAGGGAGACAACAAGGCAACACAACCAAATTCTTTGTTATCCAAGTAAACTAAATAACAGATGCATAGTGACCAAACACTGACAGACTTTGAAAGAAGTTCTGTTATTGGTAACTGATCATGATGCACATTTGTTATTTATGAAGTGATTTGTAGGCTAAAGAGATAGCAGAAAAGTTTATAACGTATGCAATTACTCATAGGTAGTATACCCTGCCAACTTAATGTGAACTCTGTTATTGGGAGATTTGTGTGATTTAACTAAATCAAGATAATTAAACACTGTGCATGTTGGAGCAATGCAAAGTGAGGACTGTTTGTATATAATTAAAACAAAGTATGATAACCACATGCTATGAAGAATTGTACACTATTTAGTCATAAGAGAAAATATGCAATGTGAACCAGTTCTAGAGATCTGCCATACAACATAATGTGTATGGTTAAAATTCAGTATTGTACACTTAAAAATTTGTTAAGAGGGAAGATTTCATTTTGAGTATTTTGACCCCCAACACACACACACACACACGAACACAAAAAGTCTTTTGGAGGGAAGGACGTGTTTATAACCTTAATTGTGAGGATGGTATCATAGATAGGTATATGCAGGTGCTCAAACTCCTCAGATTGTGTACCTTAAACATGAGCAGTTTTTTGTTATAGCAATTATACCAATAAAATTGCCTGGGAGAGAGAGGAAGAGAGAGAGAGAATACCAATCTTAAATTTATAAAGGATTTTAAAAATTGCCTCCCACAATAATTAATATTAACATTGGAATCCACAACCAAATGAAGAAATAATGTTCCTAACTGAAGAATATTCTTATTGCAGATCACACAGGTGAGAAGGAGCATAGCATATATGAGGATTTAAGTTTGATGTGCCTGGAATGCAAAGTGGAGAAGGTCAGAAGTCATGAAGGAGATATATGATGTGTTTTGGATTTTGGATTTTAGCCTTCTTGTGAAGTCACTGAAGAATTTTAATGGAAACAAAATTAACATGGCCCAATTTGCATTTTAGGGATATCAATGTGAAGAATAGATTAGAATTGGCAAGACCAGGATGTTAGGGAGAAAACTTAGGAAGTGATTACTGTAATTTAACAGAGAAGAGTCCTGGTCTGAGTGTATGCTAATATTTGAAAACGAAAGTGAAAAAATTAACGGTT
Organism: Chlorocebus sabaeus; assembly: GCF_047675955.1. NCBI lineage: Eukaryota > Metazoa > Chordata > Mammalia > Primates > Cercopithecidae > Chlorocebus > Chlorocebus sabaeus. The sequence goes on from NC_132906.1 coordinate 60,308,547, forward strand.
TCTTTAGAAGATAGAACTGTTAGACTGGGCAATGATTAGATATATGTTAGGGTAGGGTGGCAAGTATAAAGATAGAGAAGCTGTCTGGAACGATATCAAGAGTAAGTTAGTATCTGTTGGTGTAGGTCATTGAAATGCCATTGAAGGATTCCAATTTTTAATCCAAGGCAGGGAAAGTTGGGGTTGAAGGATGATGAGATTAACTTTATTTTTTTTTCTATATTAACAACTCATATATTTAAATTCTGTACATATGTGTGTATATATGTGTGTGTTTAAAATATTTATTTAAAATGTATACATGCATATGTACTTTTTTTTTATTATACTTTAAGTTCTAGGGTACATATGCATAACGTGCAGGTTTCTTACATATGTATACTTGTGCCATGTTGGTGTGCTGCACCCATCAAGTCGTCAGCACCCATCAACCAATCATTTACATCAGGTATAACTCCCAATGCAATCCCTCCCCGCCCCTTAATAGGCCCTGGTGTGTGATGTTCCCCTTCCCGAGTCCAAGTGTTCTCATTGTTCAATTCCCACCTATGAGTGAGAACATGCGGTGTTTGGTTTTTTGTCCTTGCGATAGTTTGCTGAGAATGATGGTTTCCAGCTTCATCCATGTCCTTATAAAGGACATGAACTCATCCTTTTTTATGGCTGCATAGTATTCCATGGTGTATACGTGCCACATTTTCTTAATCCAGTCTATTACTGATGGACATTTGGGTTGGTTCCAAGTCTTTGCCATTGTGAATAGTGCCACAATAAACATGTGTGCATGTGTCTTTATAGCAGCATGATTTATAATCCTTTGGGTATATACCCAGTAATGGGATGGCTGGGTCAAATGATATTTCTAGTTCTAGATCCTTGAGGAATCGCCACACTGTCTTCCACAATGGTTGAACTAGTTTACAGTCCCACCAACAGTGGAAAAGTGTTACTATTTCTCCACATCCTCTCCAGCACCTGTTGTTTCCTGACTTTTTAATGATTGCCATTCTAACTGGTGTGAGATGGTATCTCATTGTGGTTTTGTTTTGCATTTCTCTGATGGCCAGTGATGACGAGCATTTTTTCATTTATCTGTTGGCTGTATGCTTGTCTTCTTTTGAGAAATGTGTGTTCATATCCTTTGCCCACTTTTTGATGGGGTTGTTTGTTTTTATCTTGTAAATTTGTTTGAGTTCTTTGTAGGTTCTTGATATTAGCCCGTTGTCAGATGAGTAGATGGCAACAATTTTTTCCCATTCTGTAGGTTACCTGTTCACTCTGATGGTAGTTTCTTTTGCTGTGCAGAAGCTCTTTAGTTTAATAAGATCCCATTTGTCAATTTTGGCTTTTGATGCCGTTGCTTTTGGTGTTTTAGACATGAAGTCCTTGCCCATGCCTATGTCCTGAATGGTATTACCTAGGTTTTCTTCTAGGGTTTTTATGGTATTAGGTCTAACATTTAAGTCTCTAATCCATCTTGAATTAATTTTCGTATAAGGAGTAAGGAAAGGATCCAGTTTCAGCTTTCTACTTATGGCTAGCCAATTTTCCCAGCACCATTTATTAAATAGGGAATCCTTTCCCCATTTCTTGTTTTTCTCAGGTTTATCAAAGATTAGATGGCTGTGGATGGGTGGTATTATTTCTGAGGACTCTGTTCTGTTCCATTGGTCTATATCTCTGTTTTGGTACCAGTACCATGCTGTTTTGGTTACTGTAGCCTTGTAGTATAGTTTGAAGTCAGGTAGCGTGATGCCTCCAGCTTTGTTCTTTTGACTTAGGATTGTCTTGGAGATGCAGGCTCTTTTTTGGTTCCATATGAACTTTAAAGCGGTTTTTTCCAATTCTGTGAAGAAACTCATTGGTAGCTTGATGGGGATGGCACTGAATCTATAAATTACCTTGGGCAGTATGGTCATTTTCATGATATTGATTCTTCCTATCCATGAGCATGGTATGTTCTTCCATTTGTTTATGTCCATGAGCATGGTATGTTCTTCCATTTGTTATGTCCAATTGTGAATGGAAGTTCGTTCATGTTTTGGCTCTCTGTTTGTCTGTTACTGGTGTATAAGAATGCTTGTGACTTTTGCACATTAATTTTGTATCCTGAGACTTTGCTGAAGTTTCTTATCAGCTTAAGGAGATTTTGGGCTGAGACAATGGGGTTTTCTAAATATACAATCATGTCATCTGCAAACAGGGACAATTTGACTTCTTCTTTTCCTAACTGAATACCCTTGATTTCTTTCTCTTGTCTGATTTCCCTAGCCAGAACTTCCAACACTATGTTGAATAGGAGTGGTGAGAGAGGGGATCCCTGTCTTGTGCCAGTTTTCAAAGGGAATTTTTCCAGTTTTTGCCCATTCAGTATGATATTGGCTGTGGGTTTGTCATAAATAGCTCTTATGATTTTGAGATACATTCCATCAATACCGAATTTATTGAGAGGTTTTAGCATGAAGGGCTGTTGAATTTTGTCAAAGGCCTTTTCTGCATCTATTGAGATAATCATGTGGTTTTTGTCTTTGGTTCTGTTTATATGCTGGATTATGTTTATTGATTTGCAAATGTTGAACCAGCCTTGCATCCCAGAGATGAAGCCCACTTGATCATGGTGGATAAGCTTTTTGATGTGCTGCTGGATCCAGTTTGCCAGTATTTTATTGAGGATTTTTGCATCGATGTTCATCAGGGATATTGGTCTAAAATTCTCTTTTTTTTGTTGTGTCTCTGCCAGGCCTTGGTATCAGGATGATGTTGGCCCCATAAAATAAGTTAGGGAGGATTCCCTCTTTTTCTATTGATTGGAATAATTTCAGAAGGAATGGTACCAGCTCCTCCTTGTACCTCTGGTAGAATTCAGCTGTGAATCCATCTGGTCCTGGACTTTTTTCGTTGGTAGGCTATTAATTATTGCCTCAATTTCAGAGCCTGCTATTGGTCTATTTAGGGATTCAGCTTCTTCCTGGTTTAGTGTTGGGAGAGTGTAAGTGTCCAGGAAATTATCCATTTCTTCTAGATTTTCTAGTTTATTTGCGTAGAGGTGTTTATAGTATTCTCTGATGATAGTTTGTATTTCTGTGGGGTTGATGGTGATATCCCCTTTATCATTGTTTATTGCGTCTATTTGATTCTTGTCTCTTTTCTTCTTTATTAGTCTTGCTAGCGGTCTATCAATTTTGTTGATCTTTACAAAAAACCAACTCCTGGATTCATTGATTTTTTTGGAGGGTTTTTTGTGTCTCTATCTCCTTCAGTTCTGCTCTGATCTTAGTTATTTCTTGCCTTCTGCTAGCTTTTGAATGCATTTGCTCTTGCTTCTCTAGTTCTTTTAATTGTGATGTTAGGGTTTCAATTTTAGATCTTTCCAGCTTTCTCTTGTGGTCATTTAGTGCTATAAATTTCCCTCTACACACTGCTTTAAATGTGTCTCTGAGAGTCTGGTATGTTGTATCTTTGTTCTCATTGGTTTCAAAGAACATCTTTATTTCTGCCTTCATTTCGTTATGTACCCAGTAGTCATTCAGGAGCAGGTTGTTCAGTTTCCAGGTAGTTGAGTGGTTTTGATTGAGTTTCTTAGTCCTGAGTTCTAGTTTGATTGCACTGTGGTCTGAGAGACAGTTTGTTATAATTTCTGTTCTTGTACATTTGCTGAGGAGTGCTTTACTTCCAACTATGTGGTCAATTTTGGAATAAGTGTGATGTGGTGCTGAGAAGAATGTATATTCTGTTGATTTGGGGTGGAGAGTTCTGTAGATGTCTATTAGGTCTACTTGTTGCAGAGATGAGTTCACATCTTGGATATCCTTGTTAACTTTCTGTCTCATTGATCTGTCTAATGTTGACAGTGAGGTGTTGAAGTCTCCCATTATTATTGTATGGGAGTCTAAGTCTCTTTGTAAGACTCTAATGACTTACTTTATGAATCTGGGTGCTCCTGTGTTGGGTGCATATATATTTAGGATAGTTAGCTCTTCCTGTTGAATTGATCCCTTTACCATTATATAATGGCCTTCTTTGTCTCTTTTGATCTTTGATGGTTTAAAGTCTGTGTTATCAGATACTAGGATTGCAAACCCTGCTTTCTTTTGTTCTCCATTTGCTCGGTAGATCTTCCTCCATCCCTTTATTTTGAGCCTATGTGTGTCTCTGCACGTGAGATGGGTCTCCTGAATACAGCAAACTGATGGGTCTTGACTCTTTATCCAATTTGCCAGTCTGTGTTTTTTAATTGAACCATTTAGTTCATTTACATTTAAGGTTAGTATTGTTATGTGTGAACTTGATCCTGTCATTGTGATATTAGCTGGTTATTTTGCTCCTTAGTTGATGCAGTTTTTTCCTAGCATTGATGGTCTTTACATTTTGGCATGTTTTTGCTATGCCTGGTACCAGTTGTTCCTTTCCATGTTTAATGCTTCCTTCAGGGTCTCTTGTAGGGCAGACCTAGTGGTGACAAAATCTCTAAGCATTTGCTTGTCTGTAAAGGATTTTATTTCTCCTTCACTTATGAAACTTAGTTTGGCTGGATATGAAATTCTGGGTTTAAAATTCTTTTCTTTAAGAATGTTGAATATTGGCCCCCACTCTCTTCTGGCTTGTAGCGTTTCTGCCAAGAGATTTGATTTGCTGTTAGTCTGATGGGCTTCCCTTTGTGGGTAACCCGACCTTTCTCTCTGGCTGCCCTTAACAGTTTTTCCTTCATTTCAACTTTGGTGAATCTGACAATTATGTGTCTTGGAGTTGCTCTTCTCAAGGAGTATCTTCATGGCGTTCTCTGTATTTCCTGGATTTGAATGTTGGCCTGCCTTACTAGGTTGGGGAAGTTTTCCTGGATGATATCCTGAAGAGTGTTTTCCAATTTGGCTCCATTTTCCCCCTCACTTTCAGGCACCCCAATCAGACGTAGATTTGGTCTTTTCACATAATCCCATACTTCTTGAAGGCTTTGTTCATTGCTTTTTCCTCTTTTTTCTTTAGACTTCTCTTCTCGCTTCATTTCATTCATTTGATCCTCAATCGCTGATACTCTTTCTTCCAGTTGATCGAGTCGGTTACTGAAGCTTGTGCATTTGTCACGTATTTCTTGTGTCATGGTTTTTATCTCTGTCACTTCGTTTATGGCCTTCTCTGCATTGATTATTCTAGTTATCCATTCTTCCATTCTTTTTTCAAGATTTTTAGTTTCTTTGCACTGGGTACGTAATTCCTCCTGCAGCTCTGAGAAGTTTGATGGACTGATGCCACCTTCTCTCAACTCGTCAAAGTCATTCGTCCAGCTTTGATCCATTGCTGGCGATGAGCTGCGTTCCTTTGTGAGGGGAGATGCACTCTTATTTTTTGAATTTCCAGCTTTTCTGCCCTGCTTTCCCCCCATCTTTGTGGTTTTATCTGCTTTGGTCTTTGATGATGGTGACGTACTGATGGGGGTTTTGGTGTGGGTGTCCTTCCTGTTTGTTAGTTTTCCTCTAACAGTCAGGACCCTCAGCTGTAGGTCTGTTGGAGATTGCTTGAGGTCCACTCCAGACCCAGTTTGCCTGGGTATCAGCAGCAGAGGCTGCAGAAGATAGAATATTGCTGAACAGCGAGTGTACCTGTCTGATTCTTGCTTTGGAAACTTCGTCTCGGGGTGTACCCTGCCATGTGAGGTGTGGGGTGTCGGTCTGCCCCTAGTGGGGGATGTCTGCCAGTTAGGCTACTCAGGGGTCAGGGACCCATTTGAGCAGGTAGTCTGTCCGTTTTCAGATTTCAACCTCCGTGTTGGGAGATCCACTGCTCTCTTCAAAGCTGTCAGACAGGGTTGTTTGTGTCTGCAGAGGTTTCTGCTGCTTTTTTTTTGTTTAGCTGTGTCCTGTCCCCGGTAGTGGAGTCTACAGAGACAGGCAGGCCTCCTTGAGCTGCTGTGGGCTCCACCCAGTTCCAGCTTCCCAGCGGCTGTGTTTACCTACTGAAGCCTCAGCAATGGCAGGCACCCCTTTCCCAGCCTCACGGCTGCCTTGCTGTTAGAATGCAGACTGCTGTGCTAGGAATGAGGGAGGCTCCGCAGGTGTGGGACCCTCCCAGCCAGGTGTGGGATATAATCTCCTAGTGTGCCGTTTGCTAAGACCCTTGGTAAAGCGCAGTATTGGGGTGGGAGTTACCCGATTTTCCAGGTATTGTGTGTCTCAGTTCCCCTGGCTAGGAAAAGGGATTCCCTTCCCCCTTGTGCTTCCCAGGTGAGGTGATGCCTCACCCTGCTTCAGCTCTCACTGGTCGGGCTGCAGCAGTTGACCAGCACTGATTGTCTGGCACTCCCTAGTGAGATGAACCCGGTACCTCAGTTGAAAATGCAGAAATCTCCCATCTTCTGTATTGCTCACTCTGGGAGCTGGAGACTGGAGCTGTTCCTATTTGGCCATCTTGCTCCACCCCCTGAGATTAACTTTAAAACAGTTGAGTTTGAGTCACTTGTAGCCAATGAAATGGAGACATCCTGAATGGATATGGCTATTCTGGCTTAAAACTCAGAATCAAGAGCTGTAGGGTTTGAAAGTCATTGCACATAGATGAAAATTAAAAGCACAAAAGTAGATTCAATCTCCCTAGGAGTGTGATAAGAATAATTGTAGTATAGGATTAAGACAGAATGGAACTTAATAACACCATAATCTAAGTTGTTGGGGCAATTAGAGGAAGAATCTCTCTGAAGGATGTATTATGTCTTTCCAAAAGGGATGTATTATGTCTTTCCAAATTATAATGGCTAAATACTAATTTTTCTTAACAAATAATAATATCAATAGTTATACCTTAGGAATGATATTCCCATTTATATTGTTCCCAGTTTTTTAAGTGGATAACTTCAAATTTCAAATTTTTAATTTTTGCTTCAGTGCTTCCATCACTTTAAATTCCTCATCATGAAGATGGTGCGCTAGAAATAGCAAGTATGTATCTATTTTGCTGTTACACTTATGGCTTTGCTTTATTAGTAAAGCATATGGAAGCTGATTTTAGTTATTAGTAAAATATATGATAAATACATTGCATTTTTTTTGAGGAACAACACTGGTAGGACCTTGAAAACATGTAATTTTCAAGAAAATCTTATAAAATGAGAACATTCTGAATCACTAACTCTGACTGTAGAATCTGAGTTAGTGACTCAGAATGTTCTCATTTTTTAATATTTTTTCCCTATAAATTTTTAACCATCTTTTATGTTGGGGGGACAGAAAATGATTATAGTTCAGATGTCAAGAGGTTTAAAAAGGAAATTATTCACTCCAATGACTGAAATCAGCTTTTGGCCCTTTGTCTAAAATATTACTTTTCAGAAAATTTGCTTTTGGCAATCATTCATCAATTTAAGAAAATATGTTCAAATGACTGCATTAAAATGTCACCATTTACATATATTTGTCCATAATAATGAGTTAAGATGAATTCTCAAATTTAATTTTAAAGTGGACTTAATGAACTGTTTCTTTTTTTAGAGAGTGATTATAACAGCAGGTTTACATAAGTGTTTATTAAATTTTCTGTGATGTAGATGACAAGCAATATATTAAATGCAATTTAATCATATATGTCATATAGTGCAAATACAAATACATCATATAGTAGGAGGACCAACCATCCATTATAAGGAAAATAAGTTAATAGCGGGTGGCAAGTCAAACATGTATTTTAAAGTTTTGGATTATATTACAGTATTTAACTTCATAGTCAATGAGGTGATATCTACCATTAGAGTCTGGTTTTCCTGGGAAATCTGCTCTTGGCTTTTGCTGTTTACAGACAGAGTTCATTCTTGGTCATGCACGTTGAATGCATAACAGGGTATAGCGTGAAGTGCCTGAAGATACCTGTTTTAAAAAATGAAAATATGGCATTTGTTAAAGTTAATTCAAAGAGTATGTGAACTCTCTTGTCATGCTTTTGTAACTGTGATATTTTTAGAGAAAAAAGAATTTCAGGAAGATCTCAATACTTCAAGTAAAAACAAACTAATATCTTATTCAGAATTCAGGGCTGTAGCTAACTGCCTGACTTCAAGCTAAGTCTTAAAACATGTTATGCCAAATTATAGTACATACTGTACTGGAGGTTTGCCATAAACGTGAGGACTCAGCAGCAGCCACAGTTGCTTAATGTCAGTCTGAGCAATCAAATCATATTCAGCGCTTTTCTTCTCCACTGTACTGTTTTGAAATGTCATATTATGCTGCATCACTTTGATAGCAGCCTCGTCTGCTTCCTTTATCTTTATTAGCTGCCTTTTGTCCTTTCTTTGCAATTCCTACACATTGTTTTTATAACCTAATTCCATACCTTATTTGTTACTGTAAATAGCATCCAATTCTTCTTTAGCTGCCACCATGAAATCTTCCATTTCCTTACTTTTTAGCCACCTTAGCTGGTATCTAAATTCCCTTTATAGAATTTTTTATTGAATAAATTAATTTTTGTAGACTCCTTTACCTCTACTACCATCTGACTTAGACTTATAGTTTAACAAAACAAAACACAATTACAACCCTAGATCCTCAAAATACACTTTGGTAGAGAACACAAGGGACCAGCCAATTCTAGTTATACCTCCTCTGAGCATCTGGGAAGTTCTCTTTCACAGCCCCTCAGTCAGGTACAAATTAACTAGTCCTACTCAATAAGTTGTGAACAAACAGGTCAAAGAATTTAATTACCAATGAGGAAGCATCCAAAATCCTTACCTGCCAAAAGAAGAAGGTATCTTCATGGTACCTTGCCATGAAGCAGTTGGGTGTTCCATGACATGAAGAGGCTGTGTGTTCAATGAAGATGGTGGAACTTGCAAAAACCAGAGTTCCTGAGTGACTACTTGAAGCAGACCCTTGATGAACATGCAGTAGGATTAAGAAATAAACTTTACGTTTAATGAGTTATTGAGATTGCTGGGTTATTTTGTTACTGCAGCATTACCTTGTTTTTTCTGACTAATACTCAAACAAAACCAAATTTAAAAATAAACAGATATCATTTTATGGATACAATATGTCTATAATGCTGGCACAGGTAGATACAATGCTCACAAGACTAGTATCTAAGGTGCTCTAAAGTTAGGAGGCTTTAACCATGCCATACACTCTTGGAGCACAATTTTTAATGTTACCTATTCATATACTTGAGAAAGCTGTAACAAGGACAATGTGATATCCCATGTATTTTTGAACAAGAGAACATGAGTAACCCAAAAAGATTATATTCAAAAGTTCACACTACCTTTATAAACTTTCTAAATGTAGCCTACAGTTATTTATTTCTATTTAATTATTTTGTTTGTAAAATAGAGTCTAAGACAGAATGAGTCGGAACTTGCATTTGTTTCTTTATGACTGAATTGAATTCTATTTAGTTGAATTCAATTCAATCCAGACACTTTCAATAAAGTATAACACTTGAAATTTCAAACGCCCAAACCTTCTCCTACATGCCTTCCAATAATACATGTAATCAGTCTTTTTAAATTTCTATAAGCATGAAGGTATAAACTCATTTCTTATTTCCTTGTTTTTACTCCATGACCAGCAAAAATCTCTTTGAGTTAATTAGCATGACTCTAACTTATGTTTAATGACTTTATAATCATTCTTGCAATAAGAGCCATACATTTGCATATAATTCCCCTATTGATGGACATTCACTTTATTTCCAGTTAGTTTTATTATGAATACTAATAATACTATCTGTCATCTGAATTGTAAGTATTTTGTTCATAATTTTAAAAATAGTGCTTTTATTCACCTGGAATTTAGTTTTGAATAGAGCATAGGATAATGGAACAATTTTACTATACAATTTTATAATTTTATATTTTTTTATTTCTTTATTTTTTATTTTTCTATTTTTTATTATACTTTAAGTTCTAGGGTACATGTGCACAATGTGCAGGTTTGTTACATATGTATACCTGTGTCATGTTGGTGTGCTGCACTCAATTTTATATTCTTTTTAAACCAGTAGCCAGTTGTGTCATCACAATATTCTCAACAAACTAAACTTCTACCTTTGTCAGATATTAAAATGTCCTATGAATGTAGGGTTATTTTTAAAATTTCTAGGCTCTTCTACGAATGTTTATCTGTTTTTTTTGCCAATACCATATTTATTTAAAGTGAATTTATAATCAATTTTGATATAGTGGCTTGCAGTAAAATTCCTCTGTAGTGTGATGGTGTCATTTCACTGTCTTCTACCTTCAGGTGTTGCTGATGAAGCTCAATGTCTGTCAGTTTCTTTTTCATTGTAACTTATTTCACTTGGAAATTTTAAGACTATCCCTTTCTCCTTAGGGTTCAGAAATATTTTCTAAAATTTTTTTCCTACATGTGTATCTTTTCTTCTCAATCTACCAAGAGACTACAGGGATTTGTTATTTAATTTATAGAACATTTTCTCTATCATGGCTTTAATCATTCCTCTTTTGTCCCAGTTCTTACATTGCCTTGTAGAAGTTCTCTTACTTCCATGTTTGGTCTCTTAGACTTCTTAAAGTATTATCTTTCCCCTATTCTCATTTCTTCATGTTCTTTTCCTCTGTGTTTGGATATAGTTGACCCCCTTGATATTCTGGGCCACTTCTCCATATCTCTTTTGATTCGTGTATTAAATTACTTATTTCCACAAAGCCTCACAAGTGCTGTGCTTGAATTTCCTAAAGAGTTCTTATTGATTTCTTACCCAAGTTGTCAAGTCTTCAACTGCTCTATTGGCCTGGCACGAGTTCTGTTGTTCTGATGGCTTTTCCTTGAATGGATTGTTAGTTTTCTTTCCTTGCTTACTGGAACTTGGGTCTTTGTGTTAGAGTTTCCCAGAGAGGACAATCACTAAGGCAGGAAGTCATCACAGACCCACAGAGCCTCCCCTTTCCCCAGACTGGGAGTGTAGAAATAGGCAGACTGTCTTCTGCCTCTTGTCAAAGCACCACAAGGAAGTGTCTCTGTTCGCTCTGGTTCTTGATCTTCTACCCACAGAGGCCAAATAGGCAACTCCTCTGGGCTTCCCAAGGGCAGGAACAATAAACACATCCATATGACCATCTGATGGTCCTCATTGCTGTTGTTTATGCTCACAGCTGTCCTTGACTCTGATTATCCACAGAGGTTGTACTATTATATGCTATGAAGCCAGAAAAGTTGATGGGGTGTGATACTTTGATGAGATCAAAACTAGCACTACTGACTGCATTCTGGACTCTCCTCTGCTGCCCATTCTTTAAACTTCCCTGTCTATTGATTGTGTAAATCTTAGTGCAATCTCTGTGGATTCTGAATGTGCTTCACTGCTTCTGTGTTAATGGAGACTTATTAGAAAGAAAGGTCTTTAAAGGCAGGAGTTATATGTTTTATTTTGATTGAACTCAAAGAACATATGCGGTGCTCTGCACTAGTGGATATTGAATCAATGCTGTTGGCTAACTGAAATAGCTTCAATGTGGCTAGGTTAGTGGGAAAGAGGGGTGGTTCTTTCATTTTCTTTTAATGCACTACAATTTTTGTTTTAGTTTATACACATATTCTTCAATGATTTAAGTTTTCTCAATAATATTAGGGTATATGCATATTTTAAAAATGTAACTAGTGTCAATATAAGGAGGTCATATTAGATATTTTCTCTCTGGTTTATATTTAATAAAAGGGGCTTTATATTGTGCTAATGACTTAGTAGATATTGTATTTTTTTCTTGAAGAGGTGAGATTATCATGAAACACAAATAAAATTTGAAGTTCCAGAGGTCAATTAGTCTTTGAAAGATTTTCTTTTATAAAATAAATTCTATTTACACCAAAATGAATGGTAAAAGCTTTATTTTTACATATTTTTTATTTTATTTTGTTTTTCATTATACTTCTTTCAGCTCACACCTAGTAAGAGGCCTTTAAACTACTAAGTTAGTATGTGTGTGCTTTTTTATTTATCTACCAATTCCTGCATGACAATCAAAATATTCCCATGGATAATGAACATCTCTTATCAGATGAAGTAAAATATTTTTTACTTCAATATTTTTTACAAAATAATGACCCACTAAAAAATTAGTTTATTATCCAGACAGCAGTGTTCTAGAACCCTCCTGGATTATTTTAGGTTGATTAAAATAGTACTATTCTTGTAACAAGAAACCCATGTGTACAAAAACATTGAAAGGATGCTTCCTATTTGTGAATATCAAGTCACTTTTCATTTCCAGAATTATTATCCTCCACTTGGAGAGCATAAAGGGAAATGCCATGAGGTTAAGAGACTTCCTTATGGCAAACAATTAATCTGTTGCAGGGGTCAAAAGAGAACTTCCCAAGCAATAGTCTGGCCTTGCTAATATGTAGACATGATTCCTTCATGTAGGGCAGCTTGGTCTGAAAACACCACAGGGGGGAAATAAATAAATAAAATGTGAGCTCTATGTGGCCAAGTTGCTTCTTTGTTTACTGGAAGACAACCCAAGACAAAAGAGGCTCTATGTTCCACAGGAAGTAAGGAGACAAATTTGCTCGTTTGTCTTCAGAACACACATGCTTATTGCTATCTGCATTCAGTTGACATATATGCCATCCAAATGTACTTCATGCTCAGACTACAATCACGTACCATTCTCCAACTATATGAACTGTTCAATTTTAGATGTGTGAATCTCCAGGACTGTGAAATAAACGACCTCATTCAACATCAAGCGGAATTCAAAGAAGTCTAAATAATTGTCCATTTGGTCTGGGAGAAAAGGACTAAAATGGCATGAATCCAGGTGGGTGGAGATTTCCCCCTCCTGCTTGCTACGTAAAATAGCACATGAGAATCCATAGTTAGGACTTTAAACAAACAGGGTTAGCAGTGAGAAAGGAAGAAGATGTTTTCTGAAGGATAAAAAGTTGTGGAAGTTTTACTTTAACTGCTGAATTTGAAATGTTGGCTTACCCATAAGACACAAATGGAAGAGGCTACTTCTTAAGATCACAGCTGGAAAGAACTATTTTTTATGCTAGAAAAAATTGACCAAGTGTATGGAAAACAAAACTAAATAGGAATTAGAAACAACTTCAACATACCCAGAAGTCTTTTACGGAGTTAGAAAAGAGCAGAATAGAGAACAAATGTTATGAAAGAAAAAGACCACTAACAATGACATTAAATGGCCCCACTTTTCCTCAAAATCTGGCAGTTCTTTGCAGTAGAATACTCACATACATACCCAGTATTCATTGTTTTGGATCCTACTTGCTACAGACAGGGTCTTTGTCCTCATTCATAATGTTTCTGTCTTGCTGTACTTTAGAGTGCAAGGGTCATAAGAAAGCCTCCCCTGCTCGTGCGCACTGGACAGCCTTATTGCTAGTCTCCCACAGTGCCCTGGTATACCTCTCTCATAGCTCTCCAACCATGATCAGTGGTACTGGGCTATGCTTCAGATTAGACTAGAAGCTCCCTGATGGCAAAGAGCTTGTGTGATTCTTCTCTGTACTCTAAGTTCCTTGCATAGCACATAGCAAAGATAAAGCACTCAAACATATTTGAACTAAAGAGAGAATCAGTTTATTCTACCCCAAGTGAAAGGTGAAGTTTACTGTAAATGTGATGACTCTTGAACCAAATCTAAATAGCCTGAGCTGTAATTAACAGCCTTCATTTAGTTTGTAAAATGTTAAGTTGATTTCTTTATTGCATAACATTCTCCACGTTTTCAAAGTTTGGATCAGAAATCTGCACTTGCAGGATTTCTCCTTTCTTCATCCAAAAGTAGAGCACATATTCCTAAATCTTACCCCCTCCAAAGTGAGTTATTTTTCTTCTTGTCCAAATTGTATGTGGGGTGGGGGTGGGGGTACAGCCCGGATTTTCCTTAGTTCAGTCAACAGTCTAAGTTCAAGGGTCCAGACACTTAACAAATAGCTTCAAAATATCCTTCACATTTTCTCATAGTTGATCCACTCTACCTCATATTGTCTCCTAATGGCTGTCCAGTTTATTGTAAAGCCCTCGTATGACGCATGCCTGTTGGAACATAGGAGATAAGTATCATGAAGATTCAGTGTCCTGCTACACTGGTGAGGTCTTTAGTGTACCAGCGGCACAGAGTGTGTCAGACAATCTCCTCTAAGACAAATGACAGATCATTACATCTCACACCTCTTACCCTGAGAAAGAAATGCAGAAGGCAATGACCTCTGAGTTGATTACTACATGATAAAAGGGAATGAAAGAAAGATGTCATTCTTGGCCAAGTAAAGATCATAAGTCAAAGTCTAAAGGTATGAAACAGCCTGATTTCTATAGGGAAGCAAAAGCAATTTGATATCATTAGGGTATAAACTGCAAGGCAAGAAGTGTTGAGAGAGGTGATTAGAAAGATAGAGCTGAAACAACGGGCTTAACCACTGAAGGGTCTTAAGCAGGAGACCCTTTCTTGGTCTTTCCAGAAAGCAGAAACTGAGGCAAGGTTTGTGGGCTACACATTTACTGAAAATGTTATCATAGAAAATTAGGTGTGAGGAAAAAGGGAAGCGACACAGGACAGAAGGAAGACTGAAGTGAGGATGCTACTGAGTCATCCAGTACAACTGGTCACTTCATCTCACAAGATTGTCTTCTGAGAAATAACAAGAAAAACTGAATCTAAAGATAGCCTGTTTAGAAGAGAAGGGGATAATAATTTTATCTGCTACTATTCAATTTCCATTTGTCAGAACTTCACCTCATTGCATATCAGGACTTTATATTTCCTTGGTGTGTCAGGATCAAGTACTTGATAGTGTACCAGGAGCTGTTTCTCAAACAGTGAGAATTTCTGTGACTCAGAAGGTATAGTCTTGCTCCAGAAACTGAGGTATTTGCATTTTTACCCTCCTATTGAGGGTTATCAGATACTCCACACAGCATTTTAACCTATCAGAAGCATCTCTACTGCCATCAAAACTTCAGGGTCATAGAGTATGTGTGTGTGGAACCTTAGGTCGTAGTCTGACTCACTGCAGAAACCTCTCTTGCTGGGTATCTTCTGAATAAATCAATTGGATTCGCATTAACAAAGGTATTCTTTGCTACCTCCAAACTCCAAATAATTCAACAAATGTTCTATTTTTCCTTATCAGAAGATTTATATTAGAGACTACTAGGGATAGGAAAAAAGTGTTTCTCCAACTCTCACAAACCACTCAACACCACACTTCTGACGCCAGATGTGTGAGGATTATTTCCCCATACACCAAGTACTTCTTCAGCAGACACCAGCTGCATGTGCTGTAATTCAATTCTGACACTATTTTCCTGTACGTAGTGTTAGATCTCACAGATTGAGGATTTGGTTCCACAAGACTCACACTCCCCACATCAGATACCAATTGCAAGTCCCACATTGTGACCTGTACTTCCGACAGACCAGCTACAAAATGCAGGCTCTTGTGACTCCCTCCTCAGGTTTGAATAATTTGCTAGAGCAGCTCACAGAACTCAGGGAAACACTTTACTTACACCCACTTATTTTAAAGTATATTACAAAGTATTCAGATGAGTATCCAGCCAATTGTAAGAGAAGCATAAAGCATGGCATATGAGAACGGGTATGGAGCTCCCATGCCCCCTCCACTGCACCACCCTGCAAGACTGTCCGTGTGTTTAGCTATCTGGAAGTTCTCCTGAACTCTGCCCTTTTCAGTTAATATGAACGTTTCATTACATAGGCATGACTGATTACATCATTGTCAATCAGTGATCTCTCAGCCTTCAGCCCCTCTCTCCCTTCCAGAGATTAGGAGGTGGGGCTAAAAGCGTTGAGTTTTCTGGTGGCCAGCCCCTATTATGATATTTTCTAGGAGCCCTCAGCTACCAGCCACCTCATTAGCATACAAAGACACTCATCAATCTGGAGATTCTAAGGGTTTTAGGAACTGTGTGCCAGGAAATGGGGAGGAAGACCAAATATGTATTTCACAGTATTACAGAGATGCTGTCCTTACATATCTGAGACCACTGAACCACAAAAACTTCAACTTGTGTGACAGGGCCCTGAATCTTTGTCAAGTTTATCTTCAACTTCTGCCAAGTATGTGTCGTACTAGGACCTTAAGATACTTACCACTTTCTACTCACCATGTTCAAATAGCATTCTGCCAGTAGTATAGTGGATCTATATGATGTTCTGAGGAATTCAAGATATCTAATGTTCCTGAAAACTATATTTTGACAGAAAGCTGAACAGTAGGTCTGGATCAAGAGAGTAAATGTGTACTATCATCTTTTCCACGTAAAAGTGAACTTCTTTGTCTCCCTATTGATGGGACTAAAAAAAAAAAAAAACGCATTTGCCAGATTAACATCTGCAAACCAAGTGTCATTGGCTGTGTTGATCTAGTACCACAGCTCCTTTACTTTTAAATTTATGATAGTCCATTTTCATCCATCACAATACATCTGTTTTGTGTGGTGGCTATATGAATTGAATGACAATATCATAAAGGACCACTACTCAAATCTTTTAAGCCTATTAAGGAAATGCTCCTCTGTATTTCCTCACAGGATTCAGTTTTTCTTCTGGTTATCTATTTTGACTAGGAGCAGAAATTTTCATGTCTTTCACTTGACTTTTTTTTTTTTTAATCATAGTGGCCCTTATTCCACTGGTCAGGGCAATTCTTTCCAGCTTTCATGTCTATGTATCAAAATTGTATACTTAGGAATTCAGGAATTAACCAAAGGGTGAGTTTCGGGACTTGTTGTCCCCATTGTTAGCTTAAATCAAAACTTTAAAATTTGTCCTCTGTAAGCCCCTACTCTGACCAGAAGATCACAGTGGCATTTCAGGTCCCTCAGTATCACCTCAGACCAAGGTGTTGTTGGTTAAAATATAACTGTTGATTAAAAATTTAGATATTGTTCTTTCCAAGTGTATAGTTATTATGATACATGATGTTAGGTCAGCAATTTGAGGAAGAAGCAGAATATTCAGTGTGTATACCTACAAAGGTGTTGCAAGGTGCTTATACAAAGGAACCATGTTTTCCCTTCTATCAATGAGCATTGGATCTGGAAACTTGCTTAAATTTGGAAAATTAACAAAAGACCATGGTTTTCCACACTAGTGGTTGATATTGGAATTCTGTTAGCTAGTTCTCATTTTTTTAAAGTTACATAGTTTGAGAAAACCTGTGGTCCCTGTTCACTATTTTGCCTCTAGATTCTGTATAATCCCTTAGCTATGCCACAGATTCCTGTGAGTGAAAGCACCCTTAAGGTCATTCTGGCCTTCATGCTTAATATAGTTATATATATATATATAGTTACATATATATATAGAGAGAGTAATATATATAATATATAGTAATATATATATTTTATATATAATATATAGTAATACATATATTTTATATATAATATATAGTAATACATATACTATATATAATTATATATAGTAATATATATTTTATATATATATAAAATACAGAATAGGGGCTTATATATATACATACCTTTTCTCTGACTTTTAAGTGCTACCACATGATTTCTGCAATTCCAGAATCCCATGATCTCTATTCATATTAGGCTTCATCTTCCACAGTCAACCTGACTTTACAGGGGTTAGCAACCATGGTGTTGTTCAAAGAAGTTAATATCTACCTACTTTCTCCTGTGCACTTCTTATGGTCTTAGTGGAGGAAGCGTCCTTAGTGCTCAGTAAACTTACCAGGCTGTAGATTTTTCAGTTCTTATATAGTCTGTTTACATTAATATTTCTACCTTATTGAGCCTTTTACCCTTTGAGTTCTTCTATACCTTAGTTTATACCTTTTATCTTAACTTCATTTATACAATATTACAGAGATGCTGTCCTTACATATCTAAGAGCACTGAACCACAAAAACTTCAACTTGTTTTTAATAAACTTGTTTATAATAAACCATAATAATGTCCAAGCTTCACAGAGTCATTCTAATAAACTACCAGACAAGTTACGAGTGTTCTTTTCGGAACATTGAACTCTGAGTCAGAGGTCAATATTTGTGTGAAGAAGTTCCCTTCTATCCATCCTTATAGATCTCTACTGTAATCTAGAATTCTCCACATTACTCCTAAATGTGTTTCTTGGTCCCTGCTATGACATATTAACCAGGCGAGTGCAAGAATTGCCCAGCTTACTACCAAAGACAGTTTCCAGACTGTCATAAATAGCTTTGTAGTCTTATTTAGATAGAGAGATAGGTGGGCTTTTGAGGAGGTCAATGCATCTAGAACTTGCAGAACAGAATAACCAAGAGAGAGGAAGGAAGAAAAAGAGAGAGAAATCTTCAAAGGGTCTCCCTTTCTCTGTCTGAGTTTAATAGAAACTGTAAAGTCAGAGTTCCAAGAAGCTCCACAAATCCCAAGCAGAAGAAACACAGAAAAACACACCAAGGCATCTTATGGTCAAATTGCTGAAAACTACTGATAAAATCAGAAACATTAAAAGCAGAAAGGCAGAAAAAGACATGTTACATACATACATATATATTGTACATTAGCTAAGCAGGATATTCCTATACTCCTGTGCCACTATTTCATTCTCTGCCATTTAAATGATGTTGATTGGATTTTCTGCTTGGATCTTCTACACATCACTACACAAAACAGACTAGATTTGTGTGAAATGATTCATCTGTTCTCAGCAATTAATAAAGCAAAAATATATCCTGTGGTTAAGAAAATGTGTTTGAGCTTAGATCAGCCTTTCTTTATGAATGTTTAGGTAGACAACCCAGTTAGCCAGATCATAAGTTGATCATCAATGTAATTTTCACCCCATAACATCTATGTCACAGGCTATGAAAAGATCAATGCCAGAATAAACAGTCATCCAAATGCTGGCCCTAGCACAAGAAGGCAGTAGAATGAAACAGTTTAAAAGCTAGAACTCTGGAGTTGAACCTCCTGGGTTAAAATCACTAATATTGTATATTAATTTTGAGACCCTGGACAAGTTACTAAGCTCCATTTCCCTATATGTAGATCATGTATAATAAAAGAGACTTTTAAGAGGATTAATTGAAGAGACATGATATTTCGCTTAGCCCTTTGTCTGCATATACTAAACCTTCACTAAAAGTTAGGTACACAGCCAGGTGTGGTGGCTCATGCCTGTAATCCCAGCACTTTGGGAGGCCAAGATGAGAGAATCACTTGAACCAGGAGTTCAAGACCAGCCTGGTCAACATGGTGAAACCCATTTCTACAAAAAATACAAAAAATTAGCCGGTTGTGGTGGTGCACACCTTCTTCTGGTGAGGCTGAGGTGAGAGGATCATCTGAGCCCAGAAGATCAAGGCTTCAGTGAGCCGTAATGGCTCCACTGCACTCCAGCCTGAGCAAGAGAGTGAGACCTAGTCTCAAAATAAATAAATAAATAAATAAAATAAAATAAAAGTTAGATAAATGGAGAGGAATGACTATTTTAATCATCCATTGTTTAACAAAACCTTGTCCCATGATAATCACAACTTTCATAAAATGTTTGTGTTTTTTAAAATCTATTTCCTAAATTAAGAAACCATTATACTTCCTCTACAGCACCATTTTAGTAAACAAATGAATAGCTAGCATTTTGCCAGACAAATGAACCTAGGCAAGTTCCCACTGCTGGCCGGAGTTGGGTGAGGTAACTACCTCAGGGAGAGTGTTGGTCTGTAATTAGGAGCTAGGAGTACACTACACATGTGGGGCTTACCCTACCAGTTAATCTTTAGAATGAAATTATTCTTGTCTTTCACCAACTCAGCCCCCTGCTGGGGCATGCTTTGTGTTAAATTAAACAAGTTTTCCTGGTCTAATCCTATTTCTGTAATGTGGGTAATAGAGAGTAGTTAATAAGAGAAGCATGCCCAATTAAAATCAGGTGTTGGGGTCTTTTTGCAATGGTAATACAGGGTGGATACAGTTTAAATGATGTTTAAACCCATATATGTACACATATTTATAATTAGGAAAAAGAGATAAAAATAAGGAGAGAGATGCATTGCTTTATGAGTGCAGTGCTACTGCTTCTGGTTAATGCAGCATAGTGAATGTCAAATTCTTGGCAAACTCACCAGACAGGATTGTCGTTCCTTCTTAATTCTCCTCCTGTGGGTGAGTAAGGGGTAAAGAGGTTGCTCCCCAGCCTCATCCCTACAGAGATCTTGAAAATATTGTTAAATGAAGTAAAGCAGCATATGTATAAAGAATAAACAGTTATAATTTCAATTTTTCATATAAAAGTATATCATTTTTGTATGGTGGAGTAATCTTTAATTTCCTATTTTTCAAATTTTCTACACTGAACATGTAATACTTTACTAATTAGAAAATAAACATTTTTATACTATTGAAAACAAATTTCCACGATCTTGCTATATTCTGTATCACATGAGCAGAAGGTTTTGAAGTTTTAAATATATGAATATGAGGTTAATTTAATATATTTAATATCCAACAGTAAGCAATCATATTGTTGAGAAAAGAAAAGAGTCTTTCAAGTTCTTGAATAAATTTTAGAATAAATCAATTAAAATTTAGAAATTTAAAAATATACGAGATATATTTAATACAACCTCTAAAGTATATTTTTGAAGTATATGGGAAAATTGCATAATACTCAGAAAAATTAATGTATAAGTTCCTCTTTTAAGTTCCATAGAGTTTGACATTTTACTATTAAATATCAGTCTTTTGAAACACTCAGTATTGTAGTTATTAGCTACCTTTCTCCAATAGCTCAGTTGCAGTCCTAACAAACAGTGGAATAAATTAAATAGATGATGTTTTAGGATTTTTTTTCACTATATTGTGTTCACTTTACAGTTTTTTTTTTTTTTAATAGTGTTCTCTGGAGGGAACATTTTTCTGTGAGGTAATTCTACAAACAAATGTGAGAAAACTACAAGCAGAGTCAGAAGCTGATGAAAGTTGATAGGTTAAAAAAACACGCTTCATTGCTACTCTTTGTTTTCTGGTACTACTGCTACCATTTAATGAATATGTCCACATCTAAGCCTTGTGCAGTTTACTTTAATGCGTTATTTTATTTAATCCTCACACAACTGTATGTAGGTATAAATTGCTATTTCCATTTTAAAGGTGAATAATTTTAGTCTGCAAGAGTTTAAGTAATATAAGAATGACTAAGTTATGAAGAGAATACTGTCTGAATTCTTCTTTGTTTTGTCTTATTCACACTGTGTTATTGATAGATGAGTGATTGTGAATAAGTGGTATCTTTAAGAGCAACAGTCTCCACTGGAAGAAAGATGTCACATGTTCCAAAGACCCATTAAAGATGCTCAAGGGACCAAGAAGAGGGTTCGACTTAGTAAAGCCATTCCAGTACTTCACTCTTGCTTATATCTCTAAATGTGACTAAGTCATGTGTATAGACTTAGATAAATAATTAGAAACGTAACTATTATATTTAGAGGAATTATCACAAGCAGGCTCTGTACTAAGCACCTACAATTAGATGTTTTCATTTAATTTTCACAACTTAGAGACAGGTACAATGACCACATTTTGCAGATGAATACACTGAATCTCAGAGTAACTTAATGTTTTCATCAAAGTCACAAAGGTAGTTAATGACACAGCCAGAATTTGAACTTAGGCTGGCAAGTTGAAACCCTAGGCTCTTGCTAACAGACCATATGACATTTCCCCCCTAGTTTCTACTTTCACATGTGACATTTCTTGGTGCCTACTTGTGCAACTGTATCCCTGACTTCTCCCCTACATTTAGTGTGGCCTGATGTCTGCCTCCCAAAAATGTCTTTGTTTACATCAGTTGTTCTGGTCCTCTGTGTGTTTAGACCCACATTCATTCTCAAAAGGGACTAAGTGTAGAGAATGAATTATATGGCCACCTAACCAAAAGTCATTGAAGATATATACCGGAATTCACCTGATATCTGATTGTGAGCCAGCCCCGCATCAGAGATGTGTCTCTGCTCAAGGCCTTTGCAATTTCTCTGACACATAGGAAAACAAGCAATTCTGGTCATACAGAGACTGTATGACTAAGAAATCCAGCATCTGCAAACTAGAGTTTTAATAACAATGAAGGTGAGAATATTATTCATATTAGCTACCTCCTCCAGAAAATACATTGGAAGTGTGCTCAAGGTTGCCTTGGCAGTCAGATCTTCATTAAAAGTTAGCTTAAAGATTATTAGCTGAAAGAATTAGATGTTAAAATTGTTTAAAGTTGAAATAGATGCGTCAGAGATTTTTTTAAAAGCATCTCTCAAACTGTGCCATGAAAAACAGTATAAACAGCTAAGTTGAGTTATAGTAACTGACAAACAGAAAATATTCTGGTGTCCTGATTACATTCTTCTACTAGTGCACTGTAACAGTTTCTCTAGAAATATGCTGTTATCAGTTCTTTCAAAATATTTTCTTTATTCAAGAGCACTTTATTAATAGTTTTGAATCTTGATGATCTGTTAAGACTTATGTATCAGTGGCCCATAGTCATATACATGATGTCCAAGGAGGAGACAGGAGCTGTTTGGTCCACCTTGAAATTACAGCCGATACAGGCAATAATGTAAGCCAAGTGAATGCTTATTTTATGTAAGATTACAGATGCTTAGATTCATTGCAAATTTTACTGAGTATTAGAAACATGTAATAATGTTCCAGAAAATGTAAGTACCGTATTTAGAACTGATACAAGTTGCAAGGAGGTCTTTAAGAACATCTGATTTCCTAAGTAATCTTTTCATTTAACAAATTTCATGGTATATAGATTTGAAAAAACCCAGATGCTCAGAAATATGCTGAAATTGAATACTATAACTTTGATTAAGTGCCACAAAATGGAGTCAAACTTCCGAACCCTTCTCTCCGCCTGCTCTGTTGTGTGTTTTTCCTGTGTATACCAGTAAAAGGTCCTGATATTTTCTTTTTAATTGCTATACTTCCACAGTCCTAGGAATTTGGGGATCAGTTTGGGACGAAGAATCATGCCAGGAAGATAAATTACATTCATATGTCAGATATTGCCTCACAATGCTATCTAGCTCAGCAGGCTATAATGAGCCCCCACTCACCAGGCCAGGCTCCAGCCAAAAAAATAAATAAATATATAAATAAAAGAACACCTACTGTTTCTCCATCAAGGGCAACTCTCTCAGAGGGCAAACAAAAGCAACAGGGGGAGGCCAACCATATCCATGCAGTACTATGGGTTGCTATGCAACCCTCCGTGCAAGTTGGGCAGCAACAGATGGACACTTTGAATAGAATTAATGCCCCTCTGACCCATGTTTTAAATAGTACCCAAACCCACTGCCTGATGAATTCTATTAACTATAGGCATACTTACACATATAAAATATGGCATCATAACTGACATTGTTATTACCCTCTTTACTAAAATAAAGTCATAAATCTATTGCAAAATTTGAGACCGATAATATTCAATGAGATATTTCTATTTTTTTCCTTTTTTCTTGATAAATGAATCACTGATGTCTCATAACCTCGGGCTACATATTTCCTTATAGTGTTGCTCTGATTTTTTATGTGAACCTGCAATGCCTGCTCTGAGTTTCAGCTTCACTTTTACACTGAGTCTGGCTTCTTCCTCAACCACTGTCACCTGTGGACTCTGGGCATTGTGTAAGAGACCTCTTTTTATTGTAACTTTAAGAAAGAATATAACATAGAATAAATATTTTATAGATCTTTGTGGGGACAGTGTTGGAACTATATTCCTGATTGAACAATCAATCTAAAGGCTGTACCCAAAGCCCCAAAAGTTCTTTGTCCATCTGCCTTCTGCCTTGGCCAAGTTTAAGCCACTTTTCATCCCTTGCAGTGAGTAGATATCAAAGGAAATCAGTGTGCCCTCAAGATTATTAGGATAAGATCCCCTCTCTAGTCTCTTAAATTTTATTTACTAGGTAACTTAGGTTGTTAGGACCTAAGAGAGAGGGATATCAATTCTAAAAAAAATCTAGGAGTATACAATCTCATATTGGTGGCAATAAGCAGTTTTTAATTTTTAATGAAGCATATGTATGATAAGATATCTTAATAAAGTGATACAGATCACAGAGCATTGACCTAGAGGAAAGAAACTGGAGAAAGGGCTCTGGAAAGTTTCTTTTCTTGATATCAGTGCCCTCACCTGTAAAGTTAAAGTAAAGTAAAATAAAGTAAAGTAAAGTAAAGCAAAGCAAAGTGGTTTTGGCTAGATAATTCTTTTAGTCAAAAGTTAAAGGTTCTAACTTTTTCATTCTCTGAAAAGTCAAAGACATCATTAAAATAAAGTGAGTGGGAATTACATTTCCATCAGAGGATAAAGATGGGGATAATGTTTAAAGCTCAATATTCACACCTAATTACAAAATTCTTCTGTTCTGATGATGGAAAATAGAGAAGAAACGGGAAGCCCTTGGCCTCTAAGACCTAGAATATTCAGGGGGCTCCTGTCTCCTGTGTATGCTTCCATTCCTTGGAGGTGCTCATACCCAGGGGTAGGGAGGTGCTTGCCCATTGATTATGTGACCTTTGCAAAGTTTTCTATCCCACCCCGTATTCTCTTGCCAGAACCATCCTTCTGTGGAGGAGGCAACAGCACATGTGCCTCCAGTTTTTAAAGTGGTGCTGCTTCTCTGTCAGGCCTCCTGCTGCTGCCCAGTATGTCTTCGTTTTGAAAATATGAGCTCGGTTTTCCACGACTGGGCACACAGGCTTGCAGTCTTCTTGCTGGGAGTCATTACTTATATATGCCTGCATGTACAGATATGCTTACATATGGACTCAGAGCGAAATATTTGCTTGTTTTTGTTTGTTTGTCCTCCCACCTCCCTTGAAGGCCCTGGAGGTGGGAAGTGTGGCATCTTAAATTATTTTGTCATCTCTGGCAAGATCTAGTGTTAATGACTTCATGGTGTCTACCACTTCACTACCACCTGAAATAATCACGTAAAGCAATTCAGTTCAGTAACTACTTTCTGTCTTTGTAGTCCCATGTACTTTCTGATGAGACAAGAGATTTGATTTAGTCCTACATTTATTCTGGTAATTATCATACTGTGTCCCATTGAAGTCTCAATTTGTATATCTTTTAAGAACTGTAACTCCCTATTATTTCACTATATAATGTTTTTAATTCTGTTATAGTCCACTTAATACATGTATTTCAAAAATAATCTTATTTTATTTTAGAGACCATGACATGTTCAATAGGTTATAAATAATAAAAAAGGACTATTAGAAATAAATGAGTATTGATAGATAAAATGTATTTGGATGCTGTACCCCGTCTGTGTTTTGTTTAAATCCACAGTGATTGACTGTTTCTAAGACCATAGGTTCCAAATTTTGAAATGACCTACCCTAATTGAGGTGAAATTATCCGCAATTTATTTTGATGAAAAAAATTACTACCATAATTACTCCAGTAATTTTTTTCGAATAATTACTACTGTATAACTTCTCAGTGAGGTAAGGGTCCTTAGGATTCTTCTAGGCCAATTATTTCTTTTTACAAGTGACAAAATGGAATCCACCGTAGGCAGATTTAGGTATTTTAGTCCACTTTTTTTTTTCCAATATTGTCGTAGGGTTTTCCAAAGGTACCTAATTCTCTTTTTATCCCACCGTTCTGGGAAAGTATCATTAGCAACTATACATAAAAATGTAACTTTGCTCTAAAATAACGAATCATTATGTCTAAATTTCTATGTTAAATTTCTACAAATTTCTCTTAGCTATTGTTTCAAAATGTACACATTTGTAGATAAAATTCTACTGCAGGGAAAAATATTGACAAGTAAACATTATCAGTAAAGAATTAAATTTCTTGTGTTAGCTTTTTTCCATCGTATTGAATCTTTAATGTTTAAAAACTAGTTTGAAATGTTCATCAAATCCACTGAACTGCTGAATTTTCACCTTTTTTATAATTTGCATATTCCTTTGATTTATGGATGGTTCTACTTGCTAGAGCCTCTGGGTAAGCACAACGAGTTTTAAGGATGCTTCTAATATTTAGAGATTCACCATCAGAACATCATGTAAGGTATGAATCCATATATATAAACCTTCATGGCTTGTAATGAAACCTTGTCCCATGACTTGTCTGAGAGAACAGTTATTTCACTTTTGATGAGAAGAAAAAGTGGCAAGTTCAAATGCGTCTGGGGTTTACTGGACTCCCTCTGGGACTTTCTGTGCTCTCTAGGGCTCTAGCCTCTCTCAGCCACATCTTAAATACTCAGATTTCCCCAGAACAAGATTCATAAGACTCTTTTTTTTTTTGGTCAACTTAATTGTTATGTGATGTGATTTAGTTTCTCTGTCCACAGACTTCGAATTCCTTAGGAAGTTTCTTACCTTACACTTTACCCAGAAGTCTTTCAATATGTACATTGATTGAAAGAGAGGAAAATTCTATATGTGGTTCATTACTGTTCTTTAAATCAATATAAGAGAAGGGAACATAGCTTATAACATCTTATTAACATCTAAGATACAAAAATGTCTATTGAAAATACCATTAAACAAATTTAAAGATCAGGGCCTTAAGAAGGTTTTAATTTAAAACAATTGTTTTTCTTAAAGACTTTTACAACCAGACATTTATTTTAGCTGTTTTATCTGCAGCCCGGTCCAGAGAGGTAAACTGGATTTAATGGAAATTTTAGTTGTTGTTGTTGTTTTCTTTCTACAACCTGTTGATTTCATCTGCACTAAACTCAGCTCCTACTTATTGTTGAGGGGAATTGAGCTATTGAAGAGTGGCAGCCCTTGCTCCTACATGGGTCATTGCTGTGCTTCCAGTGTTTCTGTGCTACACAACAGATTGTGAGTGTCACTAATAACCAAGCTCTTGATTCAATTCAAAAGCTTCCTGTCCTTTATCCAGAGAAAAGTACAACTAAAGCTGGAAATGATTGGAAATTGTCTAGCTGTTGTCATTTAAAAGAAGAAAGGAAGAATAATAATACAATTGTAAAGTGTCCAGCTTTATATTGAAAAATTTGTACATGCCACTGCCTGCATTTTATGAAATTCAATTTCTTTAGTTTTATACATATGCATATATAAGTAATCATCTAACTTAGCATGTGTCTTTTTTTTTTTTTTTGAAACGGAGTCTGGCTCTGTCGCCCAGGCTGGAGTGCAGTGGCCGGATCTCAGCTCACTGCGAGCTCCGCCTCCCGGGTTTACGCCATTCTCCTGCCTCAGCCTCCCGAGTAGCTGGGACTACAGGTGTCCGCCACCTCACCCGGCTAGTGTTTTTGTATTTTTTAGTAGAGACGGGGTTTCACCGGGTTAGCCAGGATGTTCTCGATCTCCTGACCTCGTGATCCGCCCGTCTCGGCCTCCCAAAGTGCTGGGATTACAGGCTTGAACCTCCGCGCCCGGCCAGCATGTGTCTTTTAACACATTGTTTAGCTACAGTTTTTGACAGTATCAGTTTCCAACTTCTGTTTCAGAAGTTCTTTCCTTACTGGTTCCTAAGAAACATTTGCTTTCTTAAAATCTATGTGTTTCAGAGTATTTTCTATACAATCCATAGAACACTAGTCCTAAGACATACTTTGCAATAAAAGAGTGGGTTTCCAAAGTCAGACAAGTTTGGGAAACATTTCATACTATATCCCACCTCTTAAAGATTTGCATAGTAGTATACTAAAGGTTTGGAGGGGTCCTACAGTGACATTGTCTTTTTATGTTATAATTTAATCCAGTATCCTGAATAATGTTCCTCTTTTTTTATGCAGTAAAACCTGTTACGTATTATTGCATGGAGTTCCAGGAATTACATTTTGGAAAGACAGCATAGTGTTGTATCGTAACTTTAATAAAATTTAGTGGTTCTCAAAATGTGGAGTCTGGGCCATCAATACCTGAGAACTTATTAGAAATGTAAATTCTCAGTCCTCCTCCCCCGACCACAGACCTTGAATCAGAAACTCATTAGGTAGGTAGGGTTCTGGCAATCTGTGTTTATAATCAAACTCCAGATGTTTCTGACATGTGCTAATTTCACTGGTCTAATTCCACTAGCTTCACTTTATTCATCTAATTTTTTGATTGAGTGAAATAAGTGGGTGACAGAAAAGTCAATTTTAAAACTGTGTAGTTGTGCTAGTTAGGATGTGAGACTGCCTTGATTGTCTAGTGTTGCTGCCATGACTAAAATTAAATTAGGCAACACACGGAATATATTGGCTCTTATAATGAAACTGCCAGAACAACAGGCATGAAACAGCAACCCAGGCATCAGCGACTTGAATGTTATCAATCCCTTCTCTACTTCTCATTTTTCCTTCACCCCTGTGTAACAACTTCATCTCAGCAGGAAGGAGGTTCTGTGACTGGCCCACCTCGATCAGGTGCTCACCCTAGACCAAGCTCTGTGCTAGGGCTGTGTGATTAAAATCCAGAGACGAAGAGGAATGTTCTGGAATAGAAGAGAGAGAAACACAGATGTGACCACTGAGGAAATAAGAGTTTGCATTTTCTAAAATTATTTTTTGCTTTAGGAGATCATCCATTCTAGGCTGTTAGAAAAATGAACCACTCATATTTGGACAAAAATTTTGTTTTATGAATTTTGTCTTGAACTAAAGAAAAAAAGTAATGTCAAAAGAGCAAAGAATAGAGTAGGCTTAATACCACCAGTTCCCTTTTCTAAGTCAATTACCTCTAGATTTTCTATAGTTTACTCTTGAAGGAGAACTACCGTTAAATACCTACATTTGCTAGCATAACTTAATTTTTTTAATAATTTTAACTGTTTTTGAAATGCTATATTTTTTATTAGGCTGGAAACATTTTTAACAATTTATAATGAATGAGACAGACACTATATATGCATAGTTGCATACATGCAACTCCAATAGCTAACCTGGTTAAAAATAAAAAGTGAAAAATGAATTTTTGTTAACGTATCCCATTTTGACAACTTACATTATACAATACTCTTTTGCATGAATTAGCACTTTAAAGCAGATATCTTCTAGATAATCTCAGAAAAATATTTTGGATAGATTGGCAGGAAACACTTAAATATTTAGCATTTCTAAATCTCTTTGGAAAATTTCCAATTATAATATAAAATTAGGATAGACTACATTATGCTATGGAAACATCTCAGAAATCTCAATAGTTTAAAACAACAAAGATGTAGTTCTTGTACACTCTGTGTTCACAAAAACTGTGCAGAAACCCTGCTCATTGTGTCTCTGAGAGACATAGTCCCAGCACAAATTTAAAAGGAATTTTAGTACTTGGTAAAAAGCTACAAGAAGAGTTTTTATTTTTTTTAATTAATGAAACATTTATTAATCCAAGCATTGGGGTTAGAAATATACAATCTTTCTCACCACAAACCCTCATTTTAACATGGGAAATAGGTATATAAACAAGTTATTTTAAGGCAAACACATTGAGAAGGTTGCAAAATGCCCTCAAGGAACCACTAATTTGGCTTTAGGTGAAATCCTATTATCTATAGGCTTTTCTCCTCTTGATGGTTGTGGGATTTGGGGAGAGCTATGTAGATATTAAGCAAGCACTAAACATTTCATAAGCGTATGTCCTCTTGATGATGCACATTTACCTCTCCTCTCCCATTCCAAATAGGAAAATAAAAGGTAATATGTTTTTACATCATTACCGAATATTGACAGCCATTTTCAACAGAATTTTTTTTTCTTGTTTTCTTGGGTTTTTTTTTGTGTTTTTTTGTTTTTTGTTTTTTTGAGACAGAGTCTCGCTCTGTCACATAGGCTGGAGAGCAGTGGTGCGATCTCAGGGCTTACTGCACCCTCTCTCTCCCGGGTTCAAGCAATTCTCTTGCCTCAGCCTCCCGAGTAGCTGGGACTACAGGCGCACACCACCATGCCCAGTTAATTTTTGTATTTTTAGTAGCGATGGGGTTTTACCATTTTGGCAGGATGGTCTCAATCTCTTGACCTTGTGATCCACCCACCTCGGCCTCCCAAAGTGCTGGGATTATGGGCGTTCCAACAGAATTTTTCTGTGGCCCTGTAGAAAAGGAGTATGTTGAAAAGTTTTCTTCAACACAATTTTTTTAAAAAAACTTTTCAACATATTCCTTTTCTACAGGGCCACACTTAATTGAGCACATGTGTTCCAGATATGTTACAGGCATTATTGCCAATTCTCACAAAAAGTATTATATAATAGGTCCTATCTTTAATACAGGAA
The DNA here is from genome assembly GCF_047675955.1 of Chlorocebus sabaeus. Lineage (NCBI taxonomy): Eukaryota > Metazoa > Chordata > Mammalia > Primates > Cercopithecidae > Chlorocebus > Chlorocebus sabaeus. Next base: position 60,338,754 of record NC_132906.1, read on the forward strand.
ATTGAAGCTCTGAAAGGTCTATAATACATGTAGTTGGCTGTAAACTCCATGTAGACTAATGTTTATTATATGTGTAGTATATGTACATAATAAATAATAGGCAATTTATGTATATCATAGTCTATAAATTCCATGAGGGCAAGAGCTATGATTGTCATTCATTGAGTCCTCAGCACCTAACAAGGTGCCTGGCACACAATAGGTTATCAAAAATATAGATTGAATGAATGGATTAAATAATGAGTGGGTAGATGTGAGGGAACTGGAATTAGATCCAACTCTGCATGACTCTAAAACCTGAACTTAATGCAACTTTGTGCTACCTTCAACGGCTTCCTGCCATCTGTTAAAGAATGTCTGAAAAATGTGTCAATGAAAGCTGTCCACCACCTTGTACCAGTCTTTCCAGTATTGTCTTCTACTACATCTTGTGATATACTCTGTTTTTCCTTTTTTTGAGGCAGGCTCTCACTGTGTTCTCCAGGCTGGTCTCAAACACCTGGGCTCAAGATATCTTCCTGACTCATCTTTCCCAGTCGCTGGAATTACAAGTGTGCACCACTGTGCCCGGTTATGATGTACATTTTGACTAAGGCCAGGATATTCGAGTCTGTTAAACTTTGCCTGCAAATTTATTTCTCTTAACTTAAACTTCATTCACATCTAAAATGTGCTCTCTTGTTCTCATCTACCACCCGTATTTCTCAACTGGGCCTAATACTGCCACTTAGGAAGTTATTTGGAAATAGGTAGGGCAATTTTGAATCTTAAGTGAATAGGGACCTCTATTAACATATAACGAGGAGTCCAGGGATTCTAAATGTCTTGCAATGTATGGATGGGGCCATCCTGCATATTAAAGAATTATGTGAAGAATTATGTTCTTTTTGTTTGTTTGTTTTTCGAGACGGAGTCTTGCTCTGTCACCCAGACTGGAGTGCAGTGGTGCGATCTCGGCTCAGTGCAACTTCCATCTCCCAGGTTCAAGCAAAGGAATTATATTTTTATACCCAAAAGTCAATAATCTAAAGCCTTTGATAAACAATATGGGTCTAACTCAGTCCAGAGTCAGCACAAGGTAGTCATGATTAGCACTAGAGCCAACCAATTTTTAATCCCAGCTATGTCACTTACTAGTTATATTCTTTTGAGTCATTTCGATGCATATAACTTCAGTTTTCTCATCTGTAAAATGTGTTTAATAATGCATTTCAACAATGAGGTGGGGAGTAGAGATGAGAAATAAAAAACTCTAGCTCATACATGTTTTTTAAATAAATGAGAGCTATTCTTAACACACCCTTGGAAGCCAGCATAAAGCCCCACCTTCCTTGAAGCCCTGCTATTCCAGCTAAGAATATCTTTTCCTTCTTCTCAACCACTGTGTTTTAGTCAGGGGTCTTTTAGTTGCAAGAAAAAAGAACGAGTTCAAGTTGTCTCAGGGAGAAAAAAGGAAGTTTATTGGCAAGGTACTGCATCAGTTAGGATTCTTTGTGCTATACGTGACAAAGTAAAACTGACTTAATAAAGATGTATTACTTCACATAATTTTTAGAATACTATAAAATCCACAATGACAATTCATGTATATAGTAGACACAAGCTCTGTGAGTGCAGGGGTTCTTTTTGTCTTATTTATAGTTGGTTTTATTCTCACATTCCATATGATAGACTCTTGGCAAATCCAGACTTTCCTCTCATAGTATTAACAAAGCCTAATACAGTACCAGATCAATTATCTATACATCAACTATTCCCGGGGAAGAGAATGAGTGCTTCTAGCAGATCCCAAGGAAGAAATAACTTTTCTCTCTCAGAAACTTTTATCTCATAGGCTTCAGGAGAAATTACAGATCCATTTCTAAACCAACCACAGTGGCTGGGGCAGGAATTGAAATTATTTGAAAAAACAAACAAACAAAAATTTGCTTAAGCTCATTAGAACCCAGCCATAAATTTGAAAGGTAAATCAACCCTCTTTCTCCTCCAAATAACTGACAATGGAAGAGGAGTGGCCTCTCAAAAGGTAGGAGAATTGTTAGCAAGCGTGGGAAAGAGGTGGAATCATGTGGTACAGAACATGACCGCTATAGTGGTAACAGAGATCATGGCTTAGATTTTTCCTAAGAAAATAAAATAAGTCTAGAGAATAAGTAGGCAGGCAACTGCAAAAAGTTAACTGAGTAATGCCCTAACATGTACAAAACCCTGCTTTCAGCTCTGAGGCTTCAACTATGAATAAAATGACTATGTTCCCCTCCACATGGGAGCAAGTCTTCTGGTAGAGAAGGTAGTCAAACCTAAAGGTAATTCAGACTTCAAAGCTTCCTTCCTATTAACAATTTACTTGCTTGCAGGTCAGTTTAGTTAGAATTTCAAAGAGCATACAACCAACCACATGCAACCATGTGTAAATGGTGGGCAAACCTGCTATACTTTCGTTTTTACTATGTAACTTTTTTTTTTTTGCAATTATGATATAGTGTAGTGACTTTTATAAATTTTGTTTTTTGTTTTGCAAATGAAAATTTTCAAATGGGTGGGGAAGTAGAGCCTTAGCAGTACTGAAAAATAATGTCAGTAGAGAGTTGGATGGATACTTAATTGACATCTTGATCAAAGGTTCAGGAAGTTTGGGAAATTAGCATCCTCCATTTAATAGAAGGGCAGATGAGTGGTGATCTTAGACATAAGCAACTCTGTGAAAGCAGGGAGGGTGAAGATACTGAGAGGTTTGCTTTCCATATTTGAAGTCATATTAGTCATTATTTTCAGCAACTCTTTCACCACGTAGCCAAACAAGGGAGTTCATATTAAACATTTTGGATGTTTATATTTTATTTCTTCAAGTAGATTGTATTATTCTTGCATTCTTTCACCTTATCTTGTGCACTTAGTTAGCACACTGGTGATACCTAGTGTACTTAGTAGTCATTAGTCATTGGGTTAATTAACCGAAATAAAAGGGTAGGGATAGAGTAAATTTTTGAAACAGATATAATAATTATCATTAACTCCCAAAGTCTTATTTTGCCCCTCTGGAGCCCTGGAAAAGAAGTTAAATCATAAGATTGCGCAGATTCTAACCCTACTGGGGGCACTTAGAAGGAAATAATTTATCAAGTGATAAGGAGTAGTAATGGAAATTCATTCTCAAATAAATTATTCTGATAAACAGTGAGGTGTTTTTTCAGCTATTAAAGAACTTGCTTGCAGGAAGCTGAAAATTCATACTGTGGTCAGGGATGCAACTAGCTCTTCGTTATGATACAAATGATCTCATGAAGAAACCTATTGGTAATAAGTAAAACACAGACCAGGCTGTGGATAGCACTTGCTTTAGAAGCAAAGGTGAGTAGCTTCTCAAAAGATAGATAGGAGAATTCCTGTTGAAGAAGCTATTAGCAGAGCTTCTTAAACAGGAACCCATAGATGTCTTTACAAATTCTGTGAAACGCCTCCATCCACAGCCCCGGCAATGGAATATACAAGTTTCTGTATGTTTTGACAAATCTTATCTTTCTGAGGAAAGAATTCACAACTTTACCCCAATTTTAAAGGTAGCTGAACCTTGATAAAAGATGTAGACCTATGGTTCTATAGTTATTGTAGGGAAAATATGTGAGCAATAAAAACAAAGCCTTTAGCATGGCATGGTAAGATTGGTCCTATAGTACTTTGCTGCTACCCATTAGACACTGTGTGCCTAGTGGGGTTTTGGTGACAGATGTCTTGCAATGCAAATCTGATGTATTATGTTCCTGAATTTAGCCAATGGGAACTCTATTTTTCTAGTCAATCAAGTGTGACTATACTTGTATCACACTTGAATTCATTCCTGTTTGTGTCTCATATCCAATCAGTCAGACAATTCTGCTGCATTTAAGTTCATGATATACCTACAATTCAACCACTGCTCTTCCTTTCCAAGGCTACCTTTATTGTCCAAGCCACTGTCATATCTTGCCGGGATTATTGCAATAGTCTTTTGGTCTCCCTGCTTCTGCCTCTGCACATTTCCACTCTACTCCCAATATAGCAGTTGCAGAGCTCCTGTCAAACTAAAGTCAAATTATACATTTCCTGTGTTCAATACTTTCTCATGCCTTCCAATTTTATTCAGAATAAAAGTCCAAGTATGTTCTTGACTTATAAGGCCCTACATGATGCGGTTAGCTGTCATCCATCTGAATTCATCTTCTGCTATTCTCTCATTCACTTGTTTCCAGCCTCATTTGTTTCCCTATTGTCCCATAAATGTATCAAGCTGGTTCCTGTTTCAGAGAGTTTGTTTTGGTCTTCCCTCTTCCTGGAATGCATTTCAGTCAGTTCTCCTCACAATTTGCTCTCTCACTTTAGGTTTTTATTTAAAAGTGCCGTTTACTGGCCTGGCTACCCTAATGAAAATCTCAGTCTCATCTGCCTTAGTGACTTCACTTTTCTCATCTGAAGTATAGCATATATATTTACTTTATTTATTATCTTCCCCACTAGAATATAAGTTCCACAAAGGCCAAGATTTTTGTCGGTTGTATGCGCTGCTATATCCCCTGTGCATCAGACAGCACCTGATAAAGTGTAGGCAAGAAACACTTGTAAGACATGTGGGAACTGCATAGCTGGGTACCCTATATGTCACCCAGCTCTCAAGTGCTATGCCTCGAAAGAAAGAGGGGCAACCCATCCTCCTTATTAAGTGCTAGATATTTTTTTTTTTTAGACGGAGTCTCGCTCTGTGGCCCACACTGGAGTGCAGTGGTGCTATCTCGGCTCACTGCAAGCTCCACATCACGGGTTCCCGCCATTCTCCTGCCCCAGTCTCCAGAGTAGCTGGGACGACAGGCACCTGCCACCACACCCAGCTAATTTTTTGTGCTTTTTTTTTTTTAGTAGAGACGGGGTTTCACCGTGTTAGCCAGGATGGTCTCGATCTCCTGACCTCGTGATGAGCCCGCCTTGGCCTCCCCAAGTGCTGGGATTACAGACGTGAGCCACCGCTCCTGGCCTAGTTCTAGATCTTGATCTCAAAAGGTTTATGCTCCATTTGAAATAAAATATTTGCATTTTAATTGAGAGACAGCAGTAAGTAATTAAAAAAATATATATAGTTTTGGCATCAAATGGATCTACACTCAACCCCTGGCTTGGCTATTTATACATTTGTAAAATATTGATGATAATACCTACCTTGCATGATTCTTGTGAGGATGCAAACACTTGGCATGTATAAGCATTTAATAAATGGTGTGACTTCTCCCTGCAGTGATAAAAGATAAGATGCAAGGAGAAGATTGGCAGTTGGGACACCACCATTTTCTTCTGACTAGCTAAAAGGGTCTGCATCATAAAGTCAACCATGAGGCAACACTTCATTTTTCTTTTTGCCCCAGATAGTAACACTCTGCTATCGTTTAGTGATTTTAGTGATTTTATGCTAATTTAAATGCTTTTTTGTCTTGTCACACATTCATTTTTTAAAGTGATTTAGAGCTGATTTCGCAGGCTGTATTTGTCATTTTATGATTCAAGAAACATGACCTTTGACTCCGTTAATTTTGTTTATGATGTCAAATCATGAACTACAGTAATAGGATTCTATTTTGGTCAAATTATTCCATTCTCATTAAATTGTATAAATATACATTTTCTGAAGCGCTATAATCAGGTGTACTATTCTTACTTGCATTGATTTGATTAGCATATTGACATCTTTTACCTGAAAAGTCTCCTTTGGGAATATTTGATGAGTATTTATTGGAGTTTTCTTCAATAGATAGTGAAAGTACAAGATTCAGCAAATTTCATTCCCTTATTTTAAGTTAACAAAGACAAAGGACATGTCATTATTTGGGGCTTTAATTTCTTTAATTAAAATATGATTGTTGTTTGTATTGTTTAAGTAACTTTGTTAGGTAAGTAAATTAATAATAGTCATCAAGCATATATTAATTTTATTTTCATTTGCAACAAACCTTCAATGACCCAGAGCAGGGATATTCCAACTCTAGGAAAACTATGAACTAGATGGAGAGTGCTTTGTGCTCCTAATGATATTATCCTCTTCTACTATCACCTAGGGACAAACATCTGGAAATTAGGTAAGCTACTCCTGGCAAACCCTCATCCCCTCTATTAAATTTATTTTTTCTGTTAGTGTAGGTTTTTCTCCTTGTGACCCAAGTCCCAAAGCCTCCATGCTGGTGAATATGGTTTTAATGAAAGAAAGGAGGCACCCAATATTGGAAAGGCTGGAAATTTGATGTGTCACTTCTCGTCAGGGTATTTTTATTTAAAAGTAAGTCTCAGAACAGATTGATGGTCAAATAAAGTAATAAATCAGGAACAGTGTAAATTTAACAGGTACCGGGCCAGCTTTGTATCTCAAATCACTCAAGGATTTCAAGCACCTACCTGAAAAACTTGTTATACATATTCTCTCATCCTCCTCACTTTGTAGAACATCTGGTGGCTTAATTAAGCATGTCTGTTTGATATAGTCTCAAGCATATTTTTGTTATTCATTGGTCTTTTTATTATACATAAATTCCTTGTATCTATGTACCTTCCCAAAGGATCAGCTATAGAATTTTGTAGAGAGTGAACACATGCTCAGTATCTGCTCAATAAATGTTTGGAGAATTAAATTGAATAGGCATTGATTGCCCTCAACTGCCCTTACTCCCTAGGCTGCAGATTCGGACCAATTAGCTACAGTTCTTCAATGCAATTGTGTAATGGATACAACTAATATTGGAATTACTCTGTTGATCACACAATTATTTACTCATTTACACATCCATTCATTTAACTAAATATTTGTTACGTTCCTACCACATGTAAGTATGGTGACGGAAATATATAGACACATTAGATTGATTATCTGGTCACAAGGCACATATGGTAGTAATGACTCCACATGAAGTAGTGACTGATAAGTTTGGCCAAATATTAACTTTCAAGTCATTAGAAAATAGTCTATTGTCTGAATATGTAGAAACTTAGTATGTTGTATCATTTGTCCTAAGGAAATAATGTCATTATCAGTGTGAAATGGAAACTATAAAATTCCCCATAAAACAACTTCCTTTCCTCAAATTCATCTATGTTAAAGTACTTGATTTTATTTGTTCGTTCATTCAGCAGGAAAGGAATTATCAAGCAACTTATTATGTTCTGGGCATTATTTTAAGTATTGAGTGTACAAAGATAGAAAAGAAAAAAGGGAGAAAAGATATTTAAAATGATTAATTGTTTGGGAAGTACGCAGTACTCACATGCATGCAAATAAGTATAAAATTCATAAAAATGAGAGTACTTTGCCTTCTTTTGATATGGATATTTTGCTTTATTTCTCTTTCTTTGAGATAAATAGAAAACTAAAATGTTAGCTAGGATTAAACTTTAGGGGTTTTCCTTCCTCCTATACATATGAAGAACTTCGTATGCTGTTTATGAACAAATTGCGGGATAATGATTTGAGAGTACATCTATGATAGCATCAAGGGTAGAAGATAATTTTTATTCAACTTCCATTGTCTGTGTCCATTCAAACAGGAATCTCAACTATTTTGACTGAATAGGAGAGGAAACTTAGTGAATTGAATATAATTATCACGTAAGAAGTTTGGCTGGACTTAGTTCATGTGAATGGTCAATGCAGCATAAATATTTCCACTATTCATATTTACAGATTTGGAAACTGCTCATGTTCTTATGTTTCATTTGTTGACAGAAGTATATTAAACATGTCATTAGGTTAAAGGGGCATAACATGCAAGGTAATATTTCTTTAAACCTTATTTTTATTTTTCATGTTAGTTTTTTTCCATGCAAAAAGAAATAGTCATTTTGCAATATTTAATTTTTGACTCTTTGTAGTCCTAATGATTTCAGCTCTGTTAAACCAATATATTATTTATATCATGATTTCTTTTTCATGGCATTTATTTACCAAATGAAGGAAATTACTCCTCTTATTAGTATATCTCATCATTTGTTTGCAATGACCTAATTTTTATCTCATCTATGTTGTTGCAACATAGCATATAATAACCTCCAAGACTGAATTTTTTTCATTGTAGGGTTGAACCCTCCTAATTTGTCAAATCTGTTATCTGAACAAGTTGAATTGCTAGCTTTTATCTCAATTTTTTGACTGCTGCTTAAGAGGATTAGAGGCCTTGGTCAGCTACACCAGGGTGGCTCACAGTAACAGGCACCATTGCAGCTCAGATCCAAAAATCAATGAAGTGTGGCTCATTGAGTCTGATTGACTAAGCCTCAATTGCCCTGTGGAAAAAACCTAGCGTCGGTCTTCTCTACTTATGCCAACCCAGTCAGACAGTAACCAGCAGCTATGTTCTTCCTTTTAAATCCAAATATTAGGAAGGTAATAGAAAGGGTGAAAGATAGCAACAACATCAAAACTACGAAGAGAAGGCAATGTGAAGAACTGGCCTTTGTGCCCCAAAACATACTGCGGTTTATCACTTTATTAAGTCTCCAAGTTCTCTGATGAAACAGTCCTTTACTTTTGAAAATCATCCAAAATTGCTAATTATCGTCATCTCATTTTTCCTTCTAGTTTTAGTAAGTAAATTTACAAATGCAAATGATCAAATGTAAGTTTTATATTTGAAGTGTATATATATTTTTCTTTCCAGTGAAGTCACAAAAAAAAGAATAAGTATATGACCTCTCTCATTTTTCATTCTATAGAAAATCCTGTGAAATAGATGCATTTATTCTGATAGGCCAACATGTTTTTCCCTTTGCTTTATATGACAACATGTTCTTCCCTCCGTTTTATGTAACAACATGTTAACAAGTTCTTTCCTCTTCTTACACTGTAACGGAGTGAAGCAGTTAAGGACACTCACTCTCATATATTTTAGAGGGGGGAATAATTATCTTGTTCCAATTTGAAGGTGTTAATACAAGGAAAAAGTCACCAATTTCATTTAAAAGTGAAGGCTTTCTCCCCACCGTGGAAGCCTATTATAAAAAAAAGAAAGAAAAAGAAAAAAAAAAAAAAAAAAAAAAAAGGATCTCAGTAACTGGATCTTGTGTTTAAATAGTTCTATCAGAACTTTTGCAACTCTAGGTTACCATAATCACTCAACAAGCTGATGAGCCCTTTGCCAAAAGTTGATTCCTTTAACTGTGAACAATTAGAGAACATTTTCTGGGAATAAAAGAGTCTCCAGAGAGCAACAGAATTTTCTATCATAGAATCACAGTGTTCTAGAGCTTTTCAAACTATATTTTGCAGTTGTCTAATTACAAAGATCAGACCACAAAAACCCCAAAAGTTAAGAGATTTGACTCAGGTCATAAACAATTGAAATTTTTTAACTAAAGGGTGAGAAACTTGATATGAAGGATTTTAACAGGTTTTAAAGGGGTGGGAAATTTAAATCACAATCCATTTTCACATGATTTGAAATATTATTGGGATCATCTTGTCAACAATTCTAATTTAGAGGCTGTAATTCATTTTAAAACAACTTAAAATTCAATTTAAAACAATTCTATTTAAAATCTAAGCATATTCTGGGGGAGGAATGAGACACCCAGATAAAGTTGAAAGCAAATGGCAACCAAGGTGGAAAAATGGATTTAATAAATAGTACATTATTTCTAGCGATGGTAGTTTGTTGTATCTATCTGTCTAGAACCTACCATTTAATGTGTGGGACCTTGTCATGTGGTGTGTAAATAGAAACCCTCAACATATTCTATTACCAAAAAAGCAAGGCTAAAACTGAAGCTGTTTTGAAAGAGATGGTCATTATGTTAAAACAGGAGAAAACATTGTCCTGAATAACTTTTTATAGCAATGAAATTTTCTGAAACTTTAATTATTTGTTTTTTGTCAGTATGAAATCATTTTTCAGTATAATCGCTTAGTAATGAGTGAAATTTGGAATAAGTCAACATTCTCATTAAAACAAAGTCATCTGATATTACTGAGAACCACGAAACAGCTATTGAAACCTGAAGCTTCAGAGAAGGAAATCTTTATTGCAATAAAGAAATCAGCAACATTGTTTATAAGCATCATTTCCATGGCAAAAGATTAGTTCATTCAATAAGAATCTTGTAACATGGTGCCAGCACGGGTGCAATAAAGTTTATGGAATGGCTCATAAAATTAGACTAATTAAAGATAATCTAATTTGGACAATTTTATCTTCTGGAAAAGAAATGTGATGTCATCCTCCGGGAAGAAACAATGTTTAGTCTCTGGGGATGTGGAAAAAAAAAAAAAGAAAAAAAAAACCTCACAAGATATTTGCAATAATAAGAATTAGGGTTGATCCAAAGACAGTCTTAGATCTACCCATTGCCTCTCAAAAGATCCACCACATAGACTGTTAAGCCCCATAATTATCTCCCCTATTTGTGACAAGCGTGAGCTAATCAGTCTCTGAGGGAGTTTTCCAGCAGATACTGAGGAGAGTGTGTGAGCTTCACAGTGCTCATCAAGCTATTTTGTACTCAGAATCGCAAAGAGCTGACCAAAGTTCATTATCCTCATCTAAACCAGAATTAATTCAAATTAAGAAAAATAGACTTTTTAAAACGCCAAGTGCTTATGATTTAGAACAAAGAGTCTTCACTATTTTTATAACAGCAATGTAGGTTCTAGCTGCCTATAATCCCATATTAAAAGATTAGAAAAAACATCTGAAGAAATCAGAGAGTGTCTAATTGAGGTTCTTGCCTTTAATCCTGCGAGCAGACTCCCTCTTGGATATCAAGATCTGTCAGTGCCGAGTCAGGGGAATTCTGTAAGGAAAAAGCAACCACGAGGAATATAACATATTCTTTCCTACTTAAGAAATAAAAAGAGAAAAACACAGTTGGTGATATCAAAACATAAGCCAACACAAAATTAGAGGAAACCCCAAAATGGATTTGTAAATATAAGGTAGCAAAAGTGGAGAAATAAGCCAAACCTTACTTTTTTATAATGTTTAAACCATTGTGCAATACAGGGTATACAAATAAACAAAAAAATATATGAAAGAGTAAGTAACAAGGAGTAACAATAAAGACAGAATCCAGATTAGCAAGGAATTAGTAAACTATTTAATAAATACATTTTACCTGTGTATTGATTCCTAAAATATTAATTATGTGATTGTCTTTTTAATCCCATACACTCATCTTGCCAGAGAATTATATGTTAGTGAGTACTTTCATATCAACCATGGAACGTTACTGTGAAACAAAGTTTTTCTGTATTGCTATTTTATAATTGTGCATAATACAGTTTAGAAGCTTCACTGGTTGGAAATTAGTACTTCATGCTTATTTACTAAAGAACTGAAATATTAGGCTATAGTTCATAAACAGTAAGTTAAATTAGCATGATAAAGAATAAAGGAGTTTAAGAAACACAAAATCTTTTATACTATAATTTAAAAAAAGTAATCAAGAAAAAAAGGGGAAAAAGTGGCACACTAAAATCAAGATATACTTTACAATAATATCATGTTTTAATCACAAAGCAGGATATTTCCTGCCCTAATTGCTTAGAAATTGATACAAAATGTAAATTATGCAAAGATATCTAATAAAAAATATAGAGACGTGTATGTGCATAGTAAACATATTTTTCTTCAGCTTATTATGCATTAATACTTTAAAAGGGTTAATTTGGTGCATAACAGGAAAGTTTTCTTATATTTTCATCATAAACTCACATATAGAATAATTATTCCACATATTTTAATAGGAAATTTAATATTTCATTAACAATCTTTTAGTAAAAGACGCCTCTTTTGCAGTAAACTGGATTTTGAGGGACTGCCAAAGTCATGAAGAATCAGTCCATAATACAGAATCACTTGGAACTGAGCATAGATATGGAAAAAATCAATCTAACTATTTTTTCTTTTTAATTGCAAATGGAAAACAATTTATGGAACAATATCTTTTGCTCTGTACATGCTATCTCACAAAAGATTCCACACCTCTTCAGAAAACACCACACCATGTTGTACATGCATGTAAGCAGTATTTGCACAGATTCGTGTGAATGGTCCATATAATAACCTTCAAAACATAAAAGTTTTGGAAAAAAAGTAATTTTGATAAGTATTTTAATGAACCAGTAAACTAATTAAGTGAACCACTCTTATAAAGCTATTGATTATTTAAATCTCAATCTCTAATTTTTTTAAATGTGATTATTATATTACGTACTGAAGATTATAAAATTAGTACAAACTAATGACAGTATATGTATATATGACTAATATATAGTCATGTGAATGGAAGAATTAAGAAACTCACAGATATGACAAAATTTAATATGAGCAGTTTATATTAAAAAGGGCAGAGAGCAAAATAAGTGGGGATTACAGAGCCCAAACCTAAATTCCCTAGTTTCCCTGTGAAATCGTAAGTTGTCATCCCACGACTTTATGGAACTGGCCACTTCATGAGCGAGCCAGTATGTCTGAACCCTTTAATAACCAAATAGCAGATGGGAGGTGAAACTCACCCAGTTATTTGATTTAGAGTTAAAATAACGTGCTCGTTCAGGAATGTAATTTTAGCCCGACTTCTTAGATTTGATCTAACAAAGGAAAATTTATGAGTCATTTACATTTTTACAAGATATCAAATTATTCCCTATGCTATTGTGTTGAAAGGCAGGAGCTTAGTATTTAACTTTAGTATTGTAATTTGATCATTAAACCATTATAATGATTATTATAAGTTAAGTTCTGTACTGTGAATCATGAAAAATATGGACAATCAGAAATTACTTGAAATTCACAAGCAATGTTAAAAAAACAAAAAGGCATATATTATCTTAGGACAACCTAGGCATTGCTCTGGTCATGACAGCATAGGATATATCTGAGGCTTGCCTGAGGTCTGTCTCATTTGGGGTGGAATTGTCATAGTGTGTTCTAGAAGTCTAAACTTCCACTTGACTAGCATAGAGGAAGGAAGGTCTGTCTCATACATACCTAACCTTGTCTGCAAAATACAGTTACACAAGAAAATTTTAAAAATCCTGATGCCTAAGCAGAATCCCAAATGAGAAATAAATGAATGAATGAATGAATAAATAAATAAATAAATAAATAAATAAATTTTTTAAAAATCCAGGCATCAATAATTTTAAAGTTCTCCAGGTGATTCCAGTGTGCACCCAAATTTGCGAGCTATTGATCTATACCAATCCGCCTCTCTTCCTGGCAACCTAGAAGAGTTCTAAGTAGTTTCTTGGAGTTGAGCTTTCCAATGAACTAGAAACAGTTAGGGTAGTTCAGTGGTTCTCAAATGTTTTGCTCTCCGATCCTTTTTCATGCTTGAAGATTATCGAGGACCTCGAAGAACTTTTGTTATTGTGGATTATTTCTCTAGTAGAAATTAAAACTGAGAAATTTAAAAATACTAACTAATTTTTTGAAAACAAAAACAGTGAAACCACTACATATTAATGGTTTTATAAAAATGACTATTTTGTAAAACAAAAGCGTCAACGAGAGAAGTGGTAAGGTTTTAAAGTTTCACAAATCTCCTTAATGTCTGGTTCAGTAGAAGGCAGCTTGGTTTTCATATGCACTTTGTACTCAATCCGTTGCAATAACACGTGTCTAGAAAGACTCACTGTGCACTTATAAGAGAATGAAAATGAAAATAACAACTTAGTATCATTATACAAATGGTGTTGACTTCACACACCTCTCTTGATGAGCTTGAGATCTTGAGAACTGCTGGTATGATCACAATAACCTTAACAGTGCAGACAAATTCACATGATATAACAAATCTGTTGTCCCCAAAAGGAACCACTTAGAATATATAAAAGAGACACTGTTGTTACCATTTGCTTGGCGACGCATCAGGTTATGGCTGTACAGATACTATTTCAAATACTGAGTTAATTTAGTCAGAAAATTCTACTGTTTCAAACTTTGGTAAACCAATAAGCACTTGAAAAGTATGATTCCTATATTGAATGATTTTTGCCTGGCTAAAAGATCCAATCCTTGCATCCCCAAATTATCCAATCTAATTGATGAAACAAGGCATACATAAACAAAAATTTACAAAGGAACATTTTATGAGGTTAAAATTTATATACAAATATCGGAGTAAGTTTTAAAAAACCACAAAAATCATAGATTATTCAAATATGTTTAAATGTTCTTGTTTTACTCTCTTTTTCATTTAAGGTGTTATCATCATAAGTAGATAATTTTCCTTTATAAAATGGTAGGACAGAAGGAAATGACACCTTTCTGCTAGGTAGCTATTTTGACTTGCCACTATGGCTACAGACAAATTCTTCCATAAATAGTTCATATTTGTTCCTAAGTACTTTCTATTGTTGTCTTTGCTGTGGTTTCAGTGTGTTTCCCCAAGGTTCGTGTGTTGGAAACTTGATCCCTGATGCAGTGGTGTTGGAAGGTGGAGCCTGATGGAAGGTGTCTGGGTCGTGGGGCACTGCCCTCATAAATGCATGAATGCTGTTATTGCTGGAGTCAGTTTCTTATAAAAAGGATGAGTTCAGCCCTTTTTTATGCCTCTCACCCCCTCTTTGCCCTTCTGCCATATTAGGACATAGCAAGAAGGTCCTTGCCAGGTGCTATCCCCTCAATCTTGGACTTCCCAGCCTCCAGAACTGTGAGCCAATAAATTTCTGTTCGTTATAAATTATCCAGTCCATAGCATTTTCTTATTGCAATATAAAACAGAATAAGATATTGTTGTTGCTGCTGTTGTGTTGTTATTTTTCTCACCTTTGGTTAAAGGCAGATGACCTTCAAAATAAAATAATACTTAATTGGATTTATTTCCTCTGATCTTAAAAGATGGTGTTTTATTGTTAGCTTATATTTTCTTTGTCCTTTGTTAGCTCATCTGTACATTGCATATGCTATATTATGTATGCAACAGGAATGCATATCCTTTCAATGTCATTCTTTCCATTTTGTACCACCATTCACACTTATTATGGTCATTTTTAGTTCTAGTTCTGTTCTCCAGGATATCAGCTATTTCTTCCACTTGATGTCATCAGCAGACTTAATAAGCATACTTGATATTCTCTCATCCTGGTCATTGGAAAAATGTTAAATAGCACTGAACTGGGAACTGACCCCTGCAGAACACTTCTTGTTACATTTTCCCTTTAATTCATTCCCAAATTGATACTTATTATCTGCAACTTTAGAGGTGTACCAGGTAAGATTGGCCAGTATTCCTTTGGTACATAACATATTTCTAATAATTAAGAAATACTCTAATTGGAAATCTATATACAACTCTTATAGGACTGAATGTTACTCATAAAGGAAAGAGTTATGTATATGCATAAATAGGCTAAAATTAGCCCTTAATAAGTGTAACATGAAGTCATGAAGCAAAGAAAAACCCATACTGTATTGAAATGTCCATTACTTGCTTCAACCTTGACTAAAATACCGATATGACCCATGGGAAATTAGAAAGAAAAATAGCATTTTATAAACCATTAAACTAAAGTTTTTGCTGTAAGTATCCTATTGGTAAATTATGTCTAAATAACTATCTTTACTTCTTTTTCTAATTGGAACATCCTATCTAGTGAAGCCTGGAGTCTTTCTCTCCCTCCAACCTACCTCTAACATTACCTCATCCAAAGGGACATGGTAAACACACACAGACACATACACATACATACACACACATCTTTTTATTAGAAATTAATAATGGAGTATTGCTGATTGTGTTAGTTTTTACGCTCATATTCCCTAATATATGTATGCTTATATAGGCACATATATATTTAAATTATTTCCTTGATTAATCAAACATTACTAGGATTCCATAATATGAACACATTAATCCTACTTCACAGATAGAACAAGGTAAGAAGACAATAAAGCAAAACAGAAGTTTTTCAAAACTTCACAAATTTAAGATAATTTGATAGCATTACTGAATAAGACAAGCACCTTATAATGATGTATTAAGTGTCCAATATGTACTTAACACAAAACTACATGATTCTAAATATTTTAAAATAACTAACTTCAAATAACTCTTCAAGAGCTAATGGCTTATTTATTTAAATAATACTAAAATGGGTAATAGTGGCCAGGCGCGGACGCTCACGCCTGTAATCCCAGCACTTTGGGAGGCCGAGGCAGGCGGATCACAAGGTCAGGAGATAGAGGCCATCCTGGCTAACACGGTAAAACCCAGTTTCTACCAAAAATACAAAAAATTAGCCAGGCGTGGTGGTGGGCACCTGTAGTTCCAGCTACTTGGGAGGCTGAGGGAGGAGAATGGCATGAACCCAAGAGGAGAAGCTTGCAGTGAGCCGAGATCACGCCTCTGCACTCCAGCCTGGACGACAGAGTGAGACTCCATCTCAAAAAAATAAATAAATAAATAAAAAAAAGCATAATACTGACAAAACAACATAAGACATTGTTACTGTTGAAATGTACTATGCAGAATTGATCTCATAGGATTTTAGAGATGATTAGGGGATATTAGCTTGATGGTAAAAAGTCTTTGTGAAATAAACAGCTTCTGAATGAGAACAGTCTAGGTGGTGGAAAAGAATGTCTAAAAGCAAGGAGACAGTAATGTCAATGACATATACATATATAAACCTTGAATACATAAAATAACATATCCTATCACATAGGTTACAGGTGCATGCCTTTTACAAATGTTGGTGAACCTGTGTTATATTCCAGAATTCTGAAAGTGGTAGCTTTTACAGATGAGTTCTGGGAACATAAACCAGAACCAAGAAAGTATATCAATTTTTATTTTACGTAACAAACTACTCCCCAAATTTAGCAGATTAAAATGACAGTTTTTATTTCAAAGTTTCAGTGTTATCCAAAGAGGCTTAGCTGTGTGATTTTGACTCCAGATTCTCAGAAGGCTGCAGTCCAGTTATTGGCTGGGGCTGTAGTCACTCAAGACTTAACTGAAGGAGGATCTGCTCTTGGCAGGTCTTAAAAGATTCTCTTTCAGGTTCATTCAAATGGGTCTTTACACAATACTGCTTAGGGGAAAGCATCTGGCTTTTAGAGCAAGCGAATAAAGACAGAGTGAGGGCAATCAAGACAGTGAGAGCACTCAGGACAGAGCCAGGTCTTTTTTACAACTTAACCTAAGAAGTAACATCACATACCTTCTTCCACATCTGATCTTGCAACTGAGTCATTAAGTCCAAACCACATCCAAGGAAAAGGGATTATACAAAATGCACAAGGCAGGGAGCAGTCAAGGCCATCTCAGAGGCTGCCCACCTCAGAAGACAAGATGGGTATTGGATAGAGGAAAGAAAAATAAATCTCTCTTTCTCTGGGTCTCATGCCATTGGGTCTAAAAGTCAGACCATCTCACAGTCATTGAGAATTCTTCCTTATGTTCAAATATGAACTACAGAACAGTAAGGAAGTTGGGAATTAGAAAAGAATAAAATTTAGGATATGATGGCTTCCAAAATGTAATTTATCTCTCTTTCTTCATGTTATTTTATTTCTTCTTTTGTTATTGTTTAGTCCAAAGATATAAAATAGATGCTGCTTCCTTCATCATTTTCTAATGAGACAATGGAAGGTACTGTTTAGCAATCATGGTACTCTTGCATGGAGCCCACATATGACCTCAAAATCTTCTCTGATATAGTGTCCCAGATGTTTACAACAGACTGACCAAGGATGAGTGGTAAGTTTCCCTCCCAGTTACAGTCTTTAGAAGAGAACTGCTTCAGCTTTCATATGTATGAAAAGTGTTCTCTGTAGAGAGTGAAGAAAAGGTGACCTTTTTAATAAATGGTGTTGGGTCAATTGGATATTTATATAGAAGAAAATACAACTTGACTTCTATCTCACACCATATACAAAAGTGAATTCTAGGCAAATAATATTTCTAGATATAAAAGGGATACCTGTAAAGGAACATATTTATAAACTTTTACTTACTATAAAAAGTCAAGCTACATGGGTAAATTTATAAATTTAAATTTAAAAATTATTAAATTTATAAACTTTCACTTACCATGAAAAGGCGAGCTGCATGGGTAAAAATATATGCAACACATATAACTGATGAAGAGTTTATATCCGCAGTATATAAAAGACACATACAGATCAATAAGAAAAAGAGAGACCCCCCGCCAATCTGCCCAGTGAAAATAAGGGCAAGAAGTCTGAACAGGAACCTCACAAAAGAAGATATCTCAGTGGACAGTAAACCTACTAAAAATGATTTTGTAACTATACATCCACTGGAATAGCTAAGATGACTGAAAATTTCTAGTGTTAGTAAAGATGTGGATAATGTCAATTTTCCATATAATATGAATTTGGTACAACCATTTTAGAAAATTTATATATATATACACACACACATAGATATATATTTATATATTATTTATATATATAAATTTATTTTTATAAAAAAAATATATATATATAATTAAGTAGTCACACATCCTCTTACCCAGGAATTTCATTCCAAAACACATAACTGTAGATGAGATGAATAATGTATTTATAAAAATACTATTCAACAATGAAAGTGGAAGGGAAAAATCTGAGGTTACATGCAACAGTTTGGCTTAATTTCACAATCATAAAGCTGAGGCAAAGAAGTCAAATACAAATGAATATAGTATTATGTCTATCTATCTATCTATCTATCTATCTATCTATCTATCTGTCTGTCTATCTCTACCTACCTATCTGCTGCATGATTCTATTTATATAAAGCAACATATGCAAAAGTAATATATGGTGTTAGAGGTCGGTATTATACTTAATTTTGAAGAAGATGAACAAAATAGATGTTGTTACAAGGAATATGAGGCTCTCAAAAATTTTAGGGTGCTGGTAATCTGTTTCTTGACCTGGATGGTAGTCACCTTGATGTTTTCATTTTGTGATAATTTACTGGCTGATTTGTGGCTTTCTTTGTTTATAAGTTACACTCCACTAAAATGGGTTTGAAAAGACTCGGCTTTATTTTAGTTGAATCAGAGGATAATAAGGAAATGATTCTTTAGTAGTTTGGAAACTAACTCTACAATTCATCAATTATGAAGTCAGTGTAACCATGGGGTACAGAGTTACAAGGAAGCTAAGAGAGTAAAGTGTAGAGGCTTAGCGAATACAAGTTCCTTGAAACAAATACATAGGATGTGTTCAGAGGCACAGCCATCATCTGGCAGCTTATTTGATTCAGGGGAGGAATATTCTTGTAATGTTTCCTAATTGGAATTTTGACAAAACTTTCAAATTGGTTATATTCAAGTAGTATTTTACATACATTAAACTTTGTTCTGCCTGGTGTCTTGATGGGCAAGTTCAGCCACCTTACAAAGTTTGAGAACAGACAAGAATAACAATTTAGATGGGGTTAAGGTAATATTTCTTATTATTTATTATCAAATCAGCAGCAAGCAGTGCTGAAGGCATATTTGTGATCAAGAATCCATGTCGGCATGAGAGGGCTCAGCTATTCAGGGTCTCCTTTGTTCCTTGTGGATATGGATGGAAGTTAGTGGTCACGGCAGCCACACAGCAGAAATCACCAGGTCAGAGAAGCCCAGGATGAGGTATGGGTTCACTGTGTTTCTATATCATCTTAAACTGGGAAGGGAAAGGAGAAGGAAATGTCAGCACTCGGGGGTCTACTCCTTCGCTATAAACAAAATATCTTGCTACAACAATGGTTATAAAATGTAGTTCCCTTGGGATTTATGCCTTACTATGCCATTAAGCCTGCTCAAAATTCAGTGCAGTATCCCTGGATATCACCTACTAAAATGGTTTGATTTCATTTCTTCATTTACTTGTTCCTTTATTCTTGAAATACATTTGTAAATCCCAGGTACATATCAAGTAGTACAACAATAACCCCAGCAATTCAAAGTTGAGTAATTCTTAATCCCCACTCTCCAAAAATTCTTAAAACCTATGGTGGTATTTCAAAATATTTACCAAAAGAATCCTGAACTTAGAGTGAGTATTCATCTTTTAGCTAATTTCACATTGCAAAGTTACAAGCAAAGTAACTTGAAAAACACAGATCTTATAAACATTTTAAACTGCTCTCAGCAAAGATCTGAGGAATTTTTGGAAATGATGTAATTTCCATTAAATAAGTAATTTTCTAACTTCCTCCTTTGATTCAAAGACCAATGATGCCCCAGTAACTTTAACAGCATCTGAATTTGAGATAGTTACCCTTTTAATCCCTGAAGGACCTAACACATGAAAAAAATCTCTTAGAGTTACTCTTTCCATCTCAATTAATTTGAAGTCTAGTAAGTGGACTTAATTATACGCATGAAGAAAGCAGCATTTAAACCCTAAGATTATGAATTTGAAAACAGAAAGGGTACTAAGAGATAATCCTTCCTTAAGACCCTAGAGACATTTGACCCCCAATGAACAGCTGGGCTCAAACAACAAAGTCGCACAGCCTTGACATTTATATCCATGCTAAAACAGCACATATCTCTATAAAATCAACTTTAAATTTCAGTTTTCATTGTAATTATCAAGTTTTCCCCCAATGACTTTAATGATTTTTTTCATAGATAAATGTACATTTTTAAATCTCTTGAAACAAGGTCCCCAGGCATCAGTTGCAGTCAAAACTAATAATGGAATGGGCATCTTCTTTGTTGCTTCATTTGAACAATGAGTTGGCCTTTATGTGAGAATCAGGCTTTTGGATCCTGAGATCTATATATAGAAATAGACATTTTCTGATCCATTTTGGCTTCTGGCTAGTCCCAAATTTTAGTTAACCATTTGTTGAATGCTTACCATGAGCCAGGCTGTGCCAGATATTGGTAATTTAAAAGAGAATAAGTTTCTAACTTCCTAGAGAAGCCAGTTAGAAAATTAATGTTTGAGTAAGATATGAAGGAACCAGAACTGAGGCCGTTAATACCAAGACGATTTTGAGAGGTAATGAGGGAGAGGAGTTTCAAGAGCTATATTTGAAGGTACAGTGACAGAATTTGGGAAACTTATCTATTTAAAAAACTGCAAACATGATAAATGTATACTATTTTATTTGTCAATTAAAATAAGTACACTAAAATATGGGAAAAATAAGAGGAAAGGATTAAAACTGTTAACTTG
The DNA here is from genome assembly GCF_047675955.1 of Chlorocebus sabaeus. Taxonomy (NCBI): domain Eukaryota; kingdom Metazoa; phylum Chordata; class Mammalia; order Primates; family Cercopithecidae; genus Chlorocebus; species Chlorocebus sabaeus. Next base: position 60,359,891 of record NC_132906.1, read on the forward strand.
AAAAAATTCTGAAAGCCATGTTCCTTTAATAAAGAGATTTCTATAGTTCTCCCAAATTAACCTTAAGAGCACACATATTTTTGGTTTAAAAAATATTTTTGTAGTGAGAAAGAAAATAGCACTTTTTTTTTTATTATTTAGGGAGTAGTAGTGATAAAAGTCTTTTAAACGAAAAGAGTTCATGTGATGATAAAAAGGTAGAAAAAACTGTATCTAGACATTTTAAGCTAGTGGGTTGTGGGCTATGTTTCAGTGTATTGAGTCGAAGTACGTATTCCTCTCAGTGGCCACCATATCCCTATGTTCTTCTCAGTCAGCTCACTCACATACTCACCTGCCTGGCCACTGAGTCATTTAAATTTAGTTCCAAATTACATGGTTCCAAATTCTGCCATTAACTCCCTACATGTCCTCAGGTAAGCAAAAAGTTATTGCCTTTCAGTTTCTTCATGTGAAACTGGAGGGATGAGTGGCCCTTCTAGTACCCTCCATTTCTAGCATAGGGGTTGATGGACTCTGCGTGGTAGCAGTTTTTTACTTCAACACTTCATGAAAATCAGATTTCAAAATCAGCTTGAGGACACAAGTATAATTTTATTATTGAAGTCACAATGCCTTTGAACTTGAAATGTAAAGATCAGGTTTATTTTCTCTACATTGATTGTTTAATTTTGTCATAGTTTGCCATTTGACCATGCCATAACACAGCATCTTAATTTACACAACAGAAAAAAAGTTCCATGTCTGTTGAAATTTTGAGAGAAATAAGAGAAATCTTAAAAAATTATTTCCACCACACAGACCTGATTATGTGTTGATTATTTGAGAGAAGATAACTAAATGAGATAAAAAGAAGAAACATTTATTCTAATCAGCATATTTAGTTTTGTGTTTTCCTCAATGCCCACCAAGATCATTGGAATTCTCTTTGCTTTGCTCTTGCTCTATACCTTGTGCCAACTATGACAACTGAGCCAGTGTGATAAAAATGTTTGTCATCTGTCTTGCCACTTTGAAAAAGGTACCAATTTGTACTACAAATCAGAACAGCATTTAAAAGGTAGACTCTGCTGTGCACAGGATAAATTTAATAGGGGAATATATTCTTTGGCTGATTTGAAATATGATAATCTTTTAATATCTCCTGTACCAATGAAGAATATGATTTATCCAGGTGGAAGCTAACATCATTTTACAAAATGGCAGGGATGAGTCATTTGCTATGTTACTATGAAATACCTTAGCAATGTTAGTGTGAATTACTGCTCAGTTAATATTGTTTACCACCTAATTATTAAGAAGTACTTTCATCCATCACTGACAACCCAGTAAATGACTCAAGACACTATGATATTTGCAAATAGGACAACAAGGTCATCGCAAGTTTAATTAGCCACTATGCATTACAAAACAGCAAATGGCCTATGATGAGGAGTAAAATTTCAATTTCTGAATATGCCTCATAAAATGATGGAAAATTGCTCACATATCAGTAATTGTAATAAATATATATAATATCATTTAAGAAACTTTTAAAAATTATAATCTTTGATGAGTGCTGAGAGGAATTAATTACTCATGTGATTACTGAGAGAAACTACTCGCAGATTACACCTAAGTCAATGTAAGTTGGTTCTGGATTTTGAAATGAATAGTCATCTTCTAGCATTTGGTATAGAGATATCTTCAATCTGTGGCATGTAAAAATGAGTTTGAGATTCCTTTTGGAATTTGTATGTGGGTAGATAAAGCAAACCATGGGATCATTCTTTGTTATATTTGGTTTGACCTGTATGCAAATATTCTGGAGATTATCCAACGTTTAGACAAAAGTACAGTTTCCCAAGTCTAGGAACTGTTCCAGTGTGTATAGTCTATTCCTATATATTCTATGGAAAGAATGTTAATGTTGTTTGCATCCCACCTGATACATTGGGGTAGTAGTCTCTGGAAATAGAGACGAGTAGTGGTTTGCTTGAAAGATAAAGTGTAAGAACTCTGCCAAGGTCAAGACCCTGTGATTAGCTTGCATCAGTCAAAATCATCATTTTCAGAGGCCATATGTTTAGGACCTTATATAATAGCTTTCCAAATGGGTGAGTTATTTCTCACTATTTTCCTTTTCCATTCTTGGAAGCGTCAATGATTTTCTTCTCATTCTGTGAATCTTGGCAAATGGAATGAGTATTGTTTTATACAAAGCATATTCATATTTAACATTTTATTTCAAATGTTATTTAAAATACTTTATTACTTGATTATTTTTATCTTATAAACATAACCTAGGTAATCAGTTATAAAATCTTAAAATTAAAAATTAAATCTTAAAAACAATGAACATTAAAATTACTGTCTAAAAATGTGTCACAGATACTTCTCAAAGAAGACATACAAGTAGCCAATAAACATAGAAAAAATGCTCAATATCATTAATCAGCAGAGAAATGCAAAAAATCGCACAATGCGATATCATTACACACCAGTCAGAATGACTATTATTAAAAGAACAGAAAATAACAGACACTACCGAGGCTGCCAAGAAAGGGCAATGCTTATACACCATTGGTGGGAATGTAAATTAGTTCAGCCACTGTGGCAAGCTGTTTGGAGATTTCTCAAAGAACTAGAAACAGAACTGCTGTTTGACCCTGCAATCCCATTACCGGGAATATACTCATAGAAAACGTAATCGTTCTACAAAAGAGACACATGCACTTGTATGTTCATTACCACACTATTTACAATAGAAAATACATGGAATCAATCTAGGTGCCCACCAATAATGAATTGAATCAAGAAAATATTGTACATGTACACCACAGAATACTATGCAGCCATGAAAAAGAATGAAATCTTGTCCTTTGCAGCAACATGGACAGAGCTGGAGGGCATTATCCTAAGTAAATTAATGCAGGAGCAGAAAACCAAATACCACATGTTCTCACACATAATTGGGAGCTAAACGTTGGGTATATATGGACATAAATAATGGAACAGTAGACACTGTGGACTACTAGAGGGGTTGGAAAGGGGGAAGAGAAGGGCTAAAATACTACCTGTTGGGTACAATGCTCACTATCTAGGATCATTCATATCCCAAACCTCAGCATCACCCAATATACCTATGTAACAAACCTTCTTCACACGTACCGCCTGAATTTAAAACAAAAGTTGACATTGTAAAACAAGAGAGATAAATATATAACTTGAAATCTAAAAATATAAAATAAAAATAAAGACGTATCACATGAGATATAAAGCATAAAAATAATAAAATTCCTGATCAACTGAGAAATATAGTTAAGAAATAGAGTCGTGGCCGGGTGCGGTGGCTCAAGCCTGTAATCCCAGCACTTTGGGAGTCCGAGACGGGCGGATCACGAGCTCAGGAGATTGAGACCATCCTGGCTAACACGGTGAAACCACGTCTCTACTAAAAAATACAAAAAAAAAAAAAAAAAAAAAAAAAAAAAAAAAAAAAAAAATACTAGCCGGGCGAGGTGGCAGACACCTGTAGTCCCAGCTACTCAGGAGGCTGAGGCAGGAGAATGGCGTAAACCCAGGAGGCAGAGCTTGCAGTGAGCTGAGATCGCGCCACTTGCACTCCAACCTGGGTGACAGAGCCAGACTCCATTCCCCCCCCCCAAAAAAAAAGAAAGAAAAAAGAAATAGAATTGTACACTAAAATATGTATTTCAAATAAATTACAGAAAACATGTTATTGGTTTCTTCACTAAGTCATTATCAGTACAGGAGAACCTATTGAAAAAAATCAGATGTAGCTTTTGTCTTATCCTTGAGACTGGGACAGAAGTAGGGTCACTATAACACAGGTTTAAGAAGAAAGCAGTTGTTCACTGTCATAGTGCACATTTACCAAATGTTATTAAACTACAATTTTTTCTTTTCTTATATGGAAGCATTTAGCCATTTCCACTAAGCTGTCTCTTTTAACACTAAACAGGGCAAAGCAGTGTTTGTGTAAATGATTCTGATAATGGTAACTTGCATGGTTCTGCTCTTTTGTGGGGGCCTCTGAGAGTCTGAGTTGGTCTTCTATCATGTTCCTCACTGTTCTCCCAGAGTACTTATAAATGTAGCAATTTATCTGTATTTTTTCTGTGCCAAAGATAAATGAAAACTTATTGGTGAATATTGTTACTTAAGAACATTATTATATTTCGTATGTTTAAACATTTCACATTTTTGTACTGACATAATATTTGTACTGATATATTTATTTATTTATTTATTTATTTATTTATTTATTTATTTATTTTATTTTATTTTATTTGAGACAGAGTCTTGTTCTGTTGCCAGGCTGGAGTGCAGTGGCGTGATCTCGGCTGACTGCAACCTTCGCCTCCCAGGTTCAAGCGATTCTCCTGCTTCAGCCTCCCAAGTAGCTGGGGCTACAGGAACCCGCCACCACACCTGGCTAATTTTTGTGTTTTTCGTAGAGATGGGGTTTCACCATGTTGGCCAGAATGGATTGGATCTCTTGACTTCATGATCCACCCACCTTGGCCTCCCAAAGTGTTGGGATTACAGACATTAGCCACCGTGCCCAGCCAATGATCATTTTCAATATCAATCATTTTACTTACAGTATAAAAATTAACATTGAATAATTAATATACACCAAGCTAAATATTTTCACAACTTTTACAAGTAGTACCTGAAGTGAAAATAGAGGAGCAGGCATATGATAGGAAGTAAACTCAGTTATTTCATGTCTGGGCACAGAGAATTTTCTACTTTACTGATTTTTCAAACCTCGCCTTGCATTAGAATCACTTTGGGCACATGTAAAATGCAGATATCTGTTACTTTTTCCTAAGTATCCAATTTCCTACATCTGGAGTAGGGTCCAGAAACAGTCTCTATAAAGTACTTTAGACTGAAATTAAAGAATCTTGGATATAGGTAAATCAAAAGTAAAACTGTCTACTGATACCAAGGTACAAAGTTCAATTTTTATTACAGCCTGCTTAGAAGAGTAAAGCATCACAATTTCTTTGCAAATTTGTAAGTTTCAAGATGAATTATGAATTATCATAATTCTGTTTATCTTGTTTATTGCCCTAATCAGGTTGTGTTATGAAAGTTAGAGTTTTCTGATCTGAATATATGTTAGAAGATTACCACTATTATTATATATTTTAAAACTTTGTAAAATATGTAAAACTAGTGGGAATCCAGGAGATTTTTAATAAACTTATAATTTGAGTATAGATATTTGTATGCAATATATTTTCCCCATAACATAGCTTCAGTTCTAACAAAAAGCCTTGTACATCAATGTAACACTCCTTTGTGGCACCAGAATACTTTACAGGTTCTCATTTCTTGCTTTATTTCAGACTATAAATATATGCTCTTAAATTTTCCTGGGGTGAGAGAACTAATGTCATATAGCCATGCAAATACAGACTGCTCTTTCTTTTCAGTTTACATCAAGAAGAGAAATGAAGCAGCATATTAAAAGAGAAAAAATACTATTTTGCTTCATTCTTCTTTTCCACCAATTAAAACATTCTCTTATAGGTGCACCACTGTAAACTCCTGTCACTCTTTCCATCAAACAAGAAAAGTGGATGTCATAATGTCTCTACTAAAAGTCATTATACCCTCATTGATACCATCATCCTTTGGTTGATATACAAAAATTCTTAGAATTTTGAATAATTATATCCTTAGAATAGAACAGTTGTTTTACACATATTTTTCACAAGTATGGATTGATTTATTTAACCTGGCCATGTCATAGCCAGCTACTTGCCCAATTCAATTATTTAATTTAATTGCAATAGTAATATGGATTTTTTTCTAGTCTATATTGCTAAAACAACTGTTAGTGGCTCCATCATTCTCCACTACTCCATTATCCTGTCCATCAGAACATTTCCCTTTATTCATCCATCCATCCATCCATTCATTCATTCATTCATTCAAAAATTATGTATTGACATTCTATTGACACCAGGCACCATTGTATAATCTGGGCACCATCCAAGGCACTGCGTTTCCCTTGATATGTCTCTCAAACCCATTTCTCACTTTATGTGCCTAGTGTTCACTTACAAATTTCAGGTTTTATTTGATCTTTATTGCAATAATGTCCAAAAGTCTTGCTTGTTTTATCTCATCCATCATCTCAACTCCCTTTCATCCTTTTAAACTTTCCTATACCCTACAGCCTTCACCATAGAATAGTGTTTATTATAATATGGTTTAGACTTAGTGCTTGGGTCAAATTTCAAATTTGCTACTAATTCACTGAGTGATTTTGGGCTAATGAAATCATGAAAAAAAAGGGTTCAGCACAGAGCCATGAACAATTAAACACATAATGAATATATATTTTACATATTTCCATATCTCTTTTATATTATAGCTGCAATTTCAAATTTTCTTTCTAAAACCCTCATGCAAGCCTTTTATCACATAATTTACATAATAAAACGTTTTTCAAAAGGCTCATTGTGCTTAACCAAAAGTTTAAGGCTCTTCACATTTGATATGTCAGTTTAAAGCCCCTCCCATTTCTTCTCTATCTGAAATACTTCAATTCAACCCAAAGGTTTTACTTGTCGTTTCCCAGACTCCAAGTACTTCTCTGAGTATTTGATCTCTTAGTTCCTCTCCCCTTGCAATGCTGTCTTCTCCCCATGTCTAAATTCTGCCTGTCCTTTAAATCAAATCAACATGCCTACTATTGTCTCTATCCATCCCCACTTGAAATGATATCTCCATCCTCTGCACTGCGAGTACACAATTTTCTGTAATGTTACATGACAAATATTATCTGGGGTCAGTTATTCTGTTATAGTCTTGAACTCTTCTTTAAAGGTTTGGTTTTTGGGTACAGTGTTTACTGCTCAGGTGATGGGTGCACCAAAATCCCGGAAATCACCACTAAAGGACTAATTCGTGTAACCAAACACCACCTGTTCCCCAAAAACCTATGGAAATAAAAATTAAAAGTCTGATTTTTTCATATTGTATTTTGCATTTCTCTTTGTTATATCTTTTCTATCCAACTAGTTTACAAATCCATTTAAGGTAGGGTCTGCATCTAATTTTTTTCCCTCCCCATATCCATCTAGAACAAGAGCAAGCATCTTGCTCAACAATTCATGATTATTAATGCAGTCAAATAATGAAATTTTGAGATAGAACCGAAATGTATATTAATTTCGAAGTTATACACATGTACTTTTATCAATTAATACATAAAGTATTAGTGAAGGTCAACTTCTTTTTAATTGTCTTATTTTTGTAGATTCAGGGGTTACATATGCAGGTTTGTTACATGGGATGTTGCATAGTGGCAGGGTTTGGGCTTCTAGTGTACACCGTACCCAATAGGTAATTTTTCAACCCTCATCTTCTCCCACCTTTCTTCCTTTTCCATTCCCCAGTGTCTATTATTTCCCTCTGTTATGTCCACGTGTACACAGTGTTTAGATCTCATTTATAAGTGAGAAGATGTGATATTTAATTGTCTGTTTCTTAGTTATTTTACTTAGGATAGTGGCCTCCAGCTCTATCCATGTTGCTGTAAAAGACATAATTCCATTCTTTTTTATGGCTGTATAGCATTCCATGGTGTATACGTACAACATTTTCTTTAATTATTCATTGAAAGTTTCTTAGGTTGATTCCATGACTTTGCTACTGTGATTAGCGCTGCAATAAACATACAAGTGCAGGTGTCTTTTTGATATAATGATTTCTTTTTATTTGGGTAGCTACTCAGTAGTGAGGTTGCTGGGTCAAATGGTAGTTCTCTTTTTAGTTCTTTGAGAAATCTTCATACTGTTTCCCATAAAGGTTGTGTTAATTTACGTTCCTACCATCAACATCCTGTAATTGTTCTCTTTTCTTCACATTCTTGCCAACATCTGTTGTTTTTGATGTTTTAGTAATAGTCATTCTGACTAATGTAAGATGATATCTCATTGTGGTTTGATTTACACTTTCTGATAATTAGTGATACTAAACATTTTTTTTTTTTTTGTATAATTGTTTGTCACTTGTATGTCTTCTTTTGAGAAGTGTCTGTTCATGTCCTGTGACCACATTTTAGTAGGGTTCCATTTTTTAATTGGTTTTCGTTATATAAACAAAAAGCAGTGAGTTTGTTTTCTTCTTACGCACCAATAAACTATGTGTATTCTCTCACAGCTTGTCAGCCCATCTTCTGTCTTTCTTTGTGTTCCTTACCTGCCCCCTTTTTGGTATGTACACTTTGTTTCTGTTCCTTAAATATTAGTCTTCCAGGGGTTCAATTCTTGGCCACTGCTTTTTTCACTCTGCCCTTCTGCTTCACTCACTCTAAGAAATTTTCCATCATCTGTGTGGCTCCTAGATGTGTAGCTCTAGTTCTTTCTTCTCACATGAGCTCCAGATTAGCTAGATAGCAAACATTTAGAATGAATGTTTGCTGACCTTAAGTGCATATTTTTTTCTGAGCTTATGACCTCTTTCCCACAATCTGCTTCTCCTTCAGTATTCTGTTTCTTACCTAATAATACCATCATTCATCTACTCAGAAAACCAGAAACTTAGGAATCATCCTATTCTCTCTCCTCCCTGAGACTTCTCCACATACAATAATAAATTACTGATAATTTTACTTGCAAATATTTTTGAAATAAGTTCCATTTTATATTTCTTTTTCCAGTATCTTATTTGAGGCTTTCATCATTATCTTGACTATTTCAATCACTTTCTGCTTCCCCCCCCCCTTTTTTTTCCTGGAAGATTTCACCCTGTGTTTTCCATTGTGGGAAATGCAGGTTGGACCACGTTTGCTCCCTTGTTAAAGCCTTTCAATTTATCCCCATAAACTACCACATAAATTCTATGTTTTTAAGAAAAATATAGAGGATCCTCCATGATCTGTCTCTCTTTCCATTTTTTATCTCTAACCTCTTTCCATCTCACTCAAGATACTTTAATACTGATGATGATGATAATAATAATAATAATAATTGTTATTATAATATGAAGAACAAGATGGGGAAAGGTGAGAAAGAGAAGGAAAAAGATTTTTAAAAACCATGATGATAGCATGTGCTGGATACTCATCACTGGGCCAAGTACTTAACATTTATCATTTCATTCAAGCCTCACAACCCATGAAATAGGTACTATTTTTTGTTTGTTTGTTTGTTTTACTGATGCAGAGACTATGTCTACTTGGAAGGCAGATCTCTTTTGCTGATGTTCACATAGACAGTAAGTGAGTAAGCTCATGCGATTACATAAAATCACAGTTCTATCCAGGCCTTGTTGGTTGTTTGTTGATGTTGTTGGTACTATCTTGAATACATTTTCTTCTTATCTAGTTTTAACCATCTTTTCAAGGATAAGCTCAGATTTGATTAAAGGTCCTTCTTCAAAGCATTCAGTTTATAACAGAAACTATGATTTTGGAATTTATATATTTTTTAAAATAACTCATTTATTTCAATGTCTTCCCATTAGATTGCACTTTCTTTGAGTGCTAGAGCCATGTCTTAGTTAGCTGTTTCCACTACTTTCCCAAGTTATTGAAAGTAAGCGTGGATGCAACACATTTGTAAAACAAATTTTATGCAGAGTGGGAAAACATGAGTGTAGTGGTGGAGTAATTATTGTAAGAAACGTGTAATGGACAGTGAACATATAAGTTTTCTGGGAAAATGAGACTACTACTCTCATTTTAAAATTAGAATCCAGAACTTCCAAGGTTCAACATAGGGAGTAAATGCTACTGTCAGGTGGGCCAAGGTGGCTGACCTATGGTCTGCCCTCTACCTGAGGTTCATCTTCTCCTTGGTGCCTTCTTACTCCCTTGGTTGTTGCCTTACATTTATTCCCTAAGGATCATCGCATTATCATTTCTGTCAGTCACACTTGGGAGCAACATCTGGGAAGTAAGGAAACTAGGCTCTCCTGAGAACATAAACTCTATGAAATCAGAAATTAAAACAAAAATCACTAGTCTATTCCCCTGCCAATAACAGTGCTGACGCTTTATAAGTTCTTCAGAAATATTTGTGGAATGAATGTTAAATTAAGCCCTCTTTTTCTTGTTTTCTTTTCCCACAGACATGTTGAGATGGCACTTCCAGATTTCATTAATTCTTAAAGAACGAAATAAGAAAAAAGGGATAAAGCAGCAGGTTTATGAAATATATATTACTGCTTTAATCCCCTTTAACTTATTTCTCCACTCATAGCTAGCTTTGACCCAAAACCCTTTCCATCAGCCTTCTTACAATAGGCAACAAGTTGGTCTAAATATGGAAAACATGCCTGGCGCCATGTCTGATTTTACATATGTGGCACTATCTTTCATACAATCACCTTGCAGCTTCTTCCTAGACTTCTTGTCATCTCTGTGAGCAATTTCCAAAGCGCCATATTCCCACAGTGCAACTTGAATCACTACTTTATCTCTCAGTGCAGATTCTGGATAAGAACATCCAATTTCTTCTCTCATGACCGACATCAGGAACATCCTCATATTTGAAATCATTCTAGCGAATTCTAGTTCCAGGTAAGATGGAGTGAACACACTCCATCCTGTAACTTCCACTGTGTGCATGCTTAAAAAAAAACTTAGAATGCATGGAGCTTCTGTTTGAGGATCCTGAAATGAATTGGTAGAAGGTGACTGGGAGAAGAGTAACAGAATTACGGTGTGACTGAACTAGCATGAGTTTACTACTTTTTATTCTTCTAGAATAAATTCTACTATTTTTTTTTTAAATTTCTCAGCCAGTGTGGAAGTGGGCACTGGAGTGCAGTTAGAATGAGTGCCAAAAGAAGCCCTCAGTTCTGGCTCAAAGAGCAAGAAAGGACACTCATGACACAGAGAGAATGTAGGAATCTTCTGTTTATTTTTTGCTTTCTTTACTCCATTCTTCTATATCCCAGGCCCCAGGGAATCCTGTGGTGAAAGTGGCAGAGACTAGTAACAGGCACCTACAGGAGGCAAAACTCTGAGGAAGGGGAAGACTTCTGTACATTCAGTGGTCCTATGGTGCAAGAGGGATGAACTAATTCCTTTTTTTTCTTTGACTTCCTGTCACTTGGCACCAGTTGCAAACACAGCTGCAGAAATTCACAGCAGAGCAAAGTCTCACCTTTCTAAATAGAAGACCAAAATGATGAGTCCCAGGAACTGAGGAGTATTGAGGAAATCATGGAGAAAGAAAAATTTGGGAAAGTGATTCCATAAAGTTGTTAATGAGTGACTCTGAGATCATGTATGTGAAACCAATTCCATTTATCATATTGAAAATTTTGAGATCTAAACAAACATATAAACCAACCCCCATATTTCAGTCATATTTGCCGGCCAGATCCAAAAATCACCACAAAAGACCTAAAAAGTGAACTGGCAGCCCACAGAAGGTGGGGTGGAACTTACAGTCTGAATCTAACCGTACCTGTCCACTCTTTTGCATATCATTTGCATTTTTGTCACCATCTTGTCTGCTAAAAAGAAACTACTAATACTGTCTGTAATATTAAGTAGGATCTCATAAAATAATATATGTAATATACAATAAGAATCTCATAAAATAATACTCAAAACATCCAGAGTATAATTCAAAAATATGCAGCATATAAAGAACCAGAAACAAATCACAAGAAAAGACAATTAACATACAGCAATGCTGAAATGACACACACTGTTAAAATTATCTAACAAGGACTTTAGAGCAACTATTAAAAAGATGTTGCTGCAAGCAATCATGACCACTCTTGAAACCAAAAGAAAGCTTAGCAAATGAATAGAAGATACAAAGAACCAAATGAGAATTTTAGAACCAAAAAATACAGTAATCAAAATTAAGCAATTCTATACCCAATATACAGAGATGTGAATTCATCCTTATAAGCCCACTTTTATTACCATATGTTAAGGTAGTGCCATAAACATTATACACACACACCACACACGAAATATGTAGATACAAAAGGAGAAATACGAACATTTTAAGTATTTTAAGTGAATGCAATTATGAATAAATAAAATCTACATGTTGAAGTTGTTTCCATGATTCATATCTAGCTAGCTATGGTGCATTTTGCTTTGTTTTAAAAATAGTAGAATTAAGCCTGAGCATTGTGTAGTTTGTGGATATTGATTATTCTGCACTTAAAAAGTAGAAGCCCATTGTTAAAAAGTACTCTATGTACATAAGCAGCAATTCTATTTACAAAGAATTGCCCTAATGTGTCTATTTGCATATCATTTGCATATTTGTCACCATACCTGTCAATCACCTCCAGCAATGAGCAAATCAGGTAGCCCACAGGGGAACCTGGGCCCAGAGAAAAAAAAAATGCAAGGTGATCTAAGGTGGATGAAACCCTCATGTATTTTTTTTAAGGCAATATTCTTGACAAAAAAAACATATGGTATAAAAACAGGCAATTTGGATGTCTCAACAAATATAGCTTTTCATCTTTGAATAACTTTATTTTTCATACACTTGAGGAATATTGTTTAATTTTAATCCTTTTTGTATTTTCTTCAAATTATCAGGCTAGGCTAAAGTACTTCCAACTACTAAATAATAGTCAGTGGCAAATTTACTCTAAATTTACTTTTTAATTTTTAATTTGCTTGGCATGTATTATTTCTGGGAATATTCTTGTACATGTGAAAGCAGCAAAAATGGAAAGTTTAGAAAAATTTTAAAATTCAAGATTGCTAAAAGGTAGTTAGAAATACCAAAGTTATAGTTATGAATTTCAACATTAGATGCATGGATTTGGTCATAAGCGCTTAAAGGCAAACTGATATTTCAAGAAGAAAACCTCCAGGATGTTGAGTGACACTCTCCCTTTCAGGTAGAATTTCTGTGGTTCTCTCCTGGTGCTTATATTTCAGCTTGCAAGATAAACCCTCTGTGAATGATGACACAAGGAAAATCCTGCTTGCTTAATAATGAAGCTTCCAGAACTGATGTTTCTTTGGGGGGTAATATCCAGTTATTGTGTCTGCAGAATCCTGGGACAGGGAAGATGCTTAGCAATCGTTATCATGATGATCGCTCTGCATGGTTGCTGAAAGAGAGGGTCCTACATTAGACCTTCTAGGCAGCACTGCAGTACTGGCTGGCAAAAAGTATCTTCCAATGGGTAAAATATTTGATTTAGTTTATGCATGGCGTTATGAAGGTAACTTTTACACATGGTACACAATGCAATTAATATTTTGACCCTAATCATGAAAAAATGGGAAGCTGGCACCAAATTCACTTTCTAAGTTAATTGTAAAGTTGGGACCTTGGGATCCTTCTTGGAAACTGTGGTCCCTGCCAGGCACTTTCCTTTGCGTTGAATCTGTGACTGCGCTAACATTCATTAAAAGGGGGGAAATAACCCAATCAACAAGTTTGCTTAAACGGACGACCTTTCTTTGTTAAAACTTGTACACAAAAGAGATGTTGTATGGAAGTAAGGACTAAGCAAAAAAACATTGTAGCAATTTGCTGAACATGGAGACTTATTGAGGATGCAGTCCTGAATAATACACACTAGCTTTGCTCTTCCTCTTTAGTCTGTGTAGAGAAGCTATGAATCATTCATGGTCTCCCAGCTGAGAAGGGCTTCAAAGGGGATGGTTCTGATTGGATGTCCTGTGTGAATTGCCATGCTGCAGAATCCGCTACACCCCTAGCACTGGAGGGTGGAGGAAGCACTTTCATCTGGGCCTCCAAAGTGTTTAGGGTCACAGTTCACCAGGAGATAACGATGTAGATGTACATTCAGAATTAGCTGCAGAGATACCTGTGTAGTGCGGTGTGGAAAAGTGAGCCAGTTAGATCCCCAGTGGATGCTGTGAATCAATTACTGTATTCTGAATACAAGGTTGGCTGCAGGGGATAAACAGATGTCAGAGAATTTTTCCCTAATAAGACCCTGGTAATAGAAGAGCACTGTCAGCTTCATTTTGCATTAAAAATCTCATTTCCTCTTTATACGACCAATTTTATTAGGTCCCTAAACAAAGATATTTTGTGTAACTGTTAGCAGCATAATGTGAATGGTGTCACTAAATTTCATATTTTCAGGTTTTGTCACAAAAATCAAGAGGCAAAATAGGAGTCTATCTAAAGTCGCAACTTGAGGAGGTCTAATCAGAAGGGCTCTATGTGCATCTGTTCACATGCTGATTGGTAATGCTTGATTTTCATTTTAAATCAGAAATATCAAAATTCTTAAAGAATATAATCCTCAGAGTGCAAATTAAACCTAACTTCTAAATTTCTCTGCACTTTCTTATTTTCTGTTATGGGCGACGCTCATATAAAATTGTCCTAACTAAAGCTCAAATGTCATTTAACTTCTCTGGGTAATTTCTTTTTTGAAGCCTTATACTGGGAGATACCTCTGACATGCTAAATTCCTAACCCAAACATCAATCTTTCAAAAAAGGAAATTGACACTCGGATCCTTCCCTCTATACCCTTTGGAGGCCCAAATTGAAGTAGAAACATCATTTTGAGCTATCTGCTAATATCCAATTAACCTCTCCCTTCATCTGCAACTCTCCTAAAAGAGAGAGAATCTCCTTCAGGCTGTCAAGTAGTATATTTTCTGCATACAGCTCCAAGTGGAAAAGGCAGAAGCAGCGAAGGTGATGTGAGTTCACTTTACAGTGTCTCCTATTGATTTGCTGAGAAAATATCATTTTAAGATTCACTAGACTCCGATCCTCCAAATGTAAAAACCTTTGTTTCTTTGTTTCGAACATCTAAAAGTGAAGACAGGTCAAAGAAGAGCTGTTTCTGTATGATCAGAGGAAGAAGACAAAAATAGCAAAACTTACATGATGAAATTATTCAAGTGACATAGAGAAATAAATTCATATACGTTGGAAATTTGTGATGACAAAGTTAGAGCTCCCGGGATGAAAAGACATTAAAATTCACAAACATGCATGCACGCGCACACACACACGTGTACACACATACATACACACGCACACACACACACACATTAATGCATACATATATATGTGTTTATAAATAAAATTGTAAAGCTTAAATATGTTGACTGATCTGATGTTATTAATTTTGTTATTGTCTGTTTATGTGTGACTATTATGCATTCTCTGGAGCTATACAAATTGTGTTGGCAGAACTCTACAGATCATGGGGCTAAAGTCGAAAGGAAAGATACTTTTGCAATACACAGTCGGGCAGCTTATTCCCAAAAAGAAATTTTAGTATAGAACAGACTTTGACAAAGCTGCAGCAGGTGGCGCTCTTCCCCTGGCATGGGTGCTGGCTGGAGCAATTCCCTCCGGGTGGGTTCCCCTGTTGGATGTGCTAAATTAGGGTGCTATGTTAGGGAAACAAACAAACAAACAAACAAAAAAACCTTGAGATTGTACTTGTTCAAGAATCGTGTCCTGTAAGTATCACACTCTGCATAATCAAATTCCTCTTTCCAGCATTGTTTTTTCAATTTCATTTTAAGTTGGCATTCCTCATTTATTAGACTAAATTTTGGGTAACAAGTTGCTGGTACACTTGAGTACCTCCTATGTTTCTAACCAAAAGTGGATACATTTCTATCATTACTTTAGTCACTTTTGCACAGACACTGTTCCAGAGGGTTTCTTTCAAACAAAATGAATGGCATTATTTATTGAACATAGGCTCATATCAATTAAGAATAGATAGATTAAGCAAGGTAAAAAGTAAATCTTCAAGACTATTGACAGATTGAGTATTAAGTAAAACATTCCTGGAAGATGAGAATTTAAGTGGCATTAGTCCATAGGTAATAATATTTCTATCGAGGTTTAAGTTTATTATTCATATGTATCACAATTTTAAAAAGCTACTTTAAAAAGTGAACTCCAAATCAAAAGTATGTTCCCTTACTACAAACCCCATTATTCTGTTACTACAACACTCTCTGTTTATTGTTAAGAGATGAATGTATGTACTTATCATGTCTGAGGCATAAGGTTTTTATGAGTAATTAATATCGTAGCAATTAAAATAATTGATGATAAATAATTTAATAATAAATTAGCTAGCTACTTTGATTTTTTTTGGAGCCTCCTCATCTATTTTTTTTTTGATGTAATGCACAGGTTGCCTTGCCATCTTGAAAAAAAACCCAAAGAAATATGGAAAACAAATTTTTTTATTCAGTTTCCAAAGTAGAAAATAGGAAAACTAGTCACTGAGATAGAATGAACTTCAATACAAATATTAAAGTAGGAGTTCACCAGGGCAAAGTAGCAATGTTTCAGTTTGGAGGATGAAGGTCTATGAGAGAGTATGCCTACACACAAGAGCTCTAAGTTGACCTTGTTTGCTTTCTCAATGTCTGGGAAATAAGTCTAATATAAATGGAATTTCTTGATTGTCCATGAATAGCATTAACAAAGTTAATGTTTGATTTACTACTATTTATGGATCACTAAAACCTCAGTTGCACATTAGATGAGGAAAGTTCAGATTTTATTTATTTGCCCTAGATAAGGGCCTACTAATTTTCCTCATTATTTCTCCCACAAAACAGACATTTCCTATGGTAATATTTTTTTAGTAGAAAATTTGGATGTGTTTTCATGGATAGTTAAATTCAAGGTGTTGAAAGTGTGGTGGGTTCTCTCAAGTGGTTTGAAAATAAAAGACGACATAGATGAACATACATGATATTGAAATATACAGCCTAATCAAAGTTTTAAAAAATCTTTCAATCATTTATCTTGATGTGTTCACCAGACAGAGAGATCATAATCTGCATAGTATCTATTAAATAGAAAGAACCACGAAGTTTAAGTGTCCCAGAGCAGAGAGATCATGCCTCATTAATTCAGTATAGCAACATCCTTAGCACACAGTTCGTGCTTAATAAACGGATAAGGAATTGAGTCAAAACCACTTACATGAGGAATAGAGCTGATTTCTTAGTGGTATTGATACATAACAGTTGTACAATTAAGAGGGATACAGGTGATATTTCGATACATGAAGACAATTATGTATTGATGAGGTCAGAAAAATTGAGATATCATCTCAAAAATGTATCTTTTCTTTGTGTTGAGAACTTTACAATTCTAGCTATTTTGAAATAAGATTATTTAATTCTAATTAGATAGCAGTGTATGGTGAGCGTTTAACAATTTTGGGGGGAATGTTGTAAAAAGTCAAAGTTTTAATATCTTAATGATCTAAACTAGGAAGAAAGATAATGAAACAAGTGAATGTTTTAATGATTTAAAGTTGGAAGAAAGATAATTAAATAAGTAAATGTGGTATGATGACTAAGTGCCACCTAATCTGGTTCTTGGTGTCAAGTATGGCCTCTCCGGGGTGATGGCGTCTCATCTGAGCTAGATCTGAGGATCCTGTAGAAGTCAATGGATAAGATGAGGGTTCATGGTGCAGGACAGTGATGGATGGTCAGGCAGAAGGAAAAATATGTACCGGGAAGCACATAATTCAATGATTTATCATTAAGTAAGGTCACTGGACAAAATTTAAAATGTCAGCTGATATTTTTCATAAATCTGAAGGTAATTATGAAGCCACAGATCAGGAGAGAAAGAGCTTCTGAATTAAAACTATGATTGAGTAAATAGAAGTGATAAAGAAATGGTCCATAATTTCACAGGAAGTTTGTTTTATATGTACTTTGAGTTATTCAGACATGATAATAGCCAGAAAACAAAAACAATTTGCCAGAATCAAATTATGGTATTTAAAAGGACACAACAAATGATACTTTTATATCATTAAATATCAATAAACAATAAACAATCTTCTTCTAAAATGTGGAAGATAAAAAGTGCTACCACAAAACATGAAAATCATTGAAGATCAAATTATAGGTTTATAATGTTATGGTGGTATCCAATTTTCTTTATGGTCTTAACTTGTTCATGAATACCCAAGGAAATGTAAGGCATCTATTATGAATAGGAAGAAAAGCATTCTCTTTCTCCTCTGTTTTTCTTGTGTTCAGTGAGACAGCTAAGATGTCAAATCCATATAATTTGTATAATTCTTCTTTTATCATTATTGTAAATTTGGTGGTAGAAAATAAATACAGTGATAATCCATACGTTTTAAGGTTATTTGGCTGACAGTGAGGTCTCATTCAATCTCTAGGAGGGGAATGATACAGTCACACATCTGTCATCTCAACATTGACCCTCAGTTGCCTACTATCATAGATGTAGCAGTTCCTCAGTAGAGTTTTGTCACAGGAAATCCACAATCAACACTACTTAAATAAGAGGCCTACTGAAAGAATCTGGTGAGACTGTTAAAAGAGTAATAGCACACAATTTTATATTGTTTGATTCTGTTCTATTTGTGGTTTTAAGGAAATGGATGTCAATTTACTGTTCCTTGGCAGGACAGCTACATAATTTTGGGGACCCAGGGAAAAATGCAAATCAAAGGTTGCTTATTCAAACATTCCTAAGATTCAAGACTGTAATAGCAGGGCAATAAGCCAAGAGTGGGGTTCTGTATGGCTGCATAGGTTTGTATTTCCAGGAAGCCTGCCCTGATTCCTGGTATGGTACATCAGTACAAACCATACTTGGTTAATGATAATGAGATGTTGGCATAAATATTCACTCTGAGAAGGAAGCCCCTGAGAATTCTACCCTTGAAAGAGTAGCATGCCACTGTTGTGACTTCCCCATTAGACTAAGAGATCATCCATCAGTTTCTCTGTACTACAAAGAAGATGGAGGCAAAGGTGAGTAGAGAGCACAAGATTAGGCATCAGGTATCAAAGTAGGATTTGTTTCTTTACATTAAAAGATAACTAGTAAACTGAACGAATATCAAGCAAAGAAAAATTCTACTTTCAATCTAATATGCTGATTTTTATAAAAAGTATACATAACTTTTGATTTTCCAAACATCCCTATGTACACAACTCCGTGAGATAGAAGAGACAATTATCAGCCATGAGCATAAAGTATATAATAAGAACAATTCCCAGTCGTCTGATTGCAAGCAAAAGATTTATTTGAAAAGAAGAATTATCATTTCAACTTCATAAGCAATTTGGTTTCTCTATGTGCTTATTGATGGGTGCTATTTTCACAATTCAGCACTAATTATTAATTTGTATTTTCAGGAGGTTATGCATATAATTTTTACTATTCCCAAAGGATATTTGTAAATAACACTTTAGAGCAGAGGCTGAAAATGTGTTTAGCTCTCACTTCTAGTTGCATATTACTTCCCATTATAATCCTGTTGAGAAGTCATAAGTGTTAGCTGGTATTATACCTCCACACTCAAGGTACCCATATTTCAGAAAGAATAGAGGAGTTTTCTGTTAGAGGAGCACGAAATGAGAAGTTGGTCCCTGGATACTTTTTCATTTTAGTGGCATGCCATTAGCATCTTGAATATTTCAATGTGTGCACAAGAAAGTTCATAAGGGGATAAAATAACAATAATAATGTCAGATTTATATAGAGTCTTATACTAAAAACTCTTAAACTGCTTCCAAAGCAGGATCAGACCAGATACTTATCTGAGCTCCTTTTCATTTTCTTTTTTTATTTTTGAAAAAATAGAAATACAAAATACTGGTAATTTACAGTTATATTGCTTTTTTTGCACTGGAAGAATTCATTTTATTACTTAAGTGTAATTTTTCTAAAAAGAGATGAAAACATGCTTTTTTCCTATTTGATCATCAGTAAGTAGAACATTGTTTATCTGGAGATTTTCTGTGTGTATAATTTAAGTTAATGCTATAATTTTAAAATGCTGAATGTAGAATTTTGAATGTTCATAACACTATTTTGAAACCAATAAAATTATTATTTGCTATTGAATTAAATTCAGTAAACAATTATTGGACCTCATTAGGACTCAAGTATATACCAGGTGTCTGAGGAATGCTAAAGTGAGCAAGGCATGGTGACTGGCCCTCAAAATATTCATGATCCACCAGAATCATGGGGGTCATCCACAAGCCAGCTGTGGTAAGTGCTCCTGGAGAAGTACAAACACGATGTGATGAGAGAACAAACCAGGAAATTATGTCCTGGAAAAGGTAACATGTAAGCCTTAAAGAATGAGTAAGGATTAAAATGTTCTGCACGGCAGATAAAGAGATGGGCTTAAGAAAGTATGAAGGAAAGAGAATACCAATGAATTGGGAAATGATCAAGTTTATTGGCTTCAAGGGTCTGTTAAGAGGGTAGAGGGACAAATATGTCTATCTCCATAATAAGCTTCTGTAATTTATTCTTTATATAATGTGGAATTTTATGAACTAGGGAGTGGCATTATGTCAGATTTGTGCAAGATGGACCAGAAGAGATAAACCACATTCAGATTGTGAAAGAATCTTTCCTAATTTTATTACTGTCTACGCTTAAATATCCTGAAATCATTTATCCTTTAGAGAAAGCAGGTAATGGTGGTGGTGTTGGTGGTAGTAGTGAGAAACTTATACCTAAAACCATATTCAAGAAGTTATAAGCAGGTTTTCTCAAACAGACGTACTTTTGTGAAAGATAAGAATGATGTAGTTCAGTTGTTTGCTAATAGCAATTTTTAAATTGGTTTAAAAAAACCTACCTTCTTCAGAAAAATAACAATTTCTTTGTTTGCATTACTATTTTTAGATAGAGATACATTTCAGTCTAAACATTGCAGTATAAAAAGATTAATTTTAAATAAGTGAATTCTAAATTAATAGTTTAAAAATTTTGCAGAATATTTTGATATATTTGTGAGTGACTGAGGGACATCAATGAATGCTGCCTTGACCTGCAGTGATAGTATTATTCCAGAAATGAAATAAAAACTTTTCTCAAGTATGAGAACAAAGGACATCATTCATAACTCACAAATTAGTTTATAAAAACATTCTGTTTACATCATTGAAGCAAGTTAATTGTTAAAGAAATCCTTTTCCATGGATTATGAAATCTTTCAATACAACTAACCTGTTCAGCTCCATGATGACTAATTTCAAGTTTGAATTTCTGCTTCTGACCTGTTTTTTTATTTTGTTCTTCAAATCTTATTCCTTGAGGCTTGCCCCACCCTCTGTGGTTTTGTATCTTTTCTCCTGAGTATATACATAACCTATTTGTTTGGTTACTCAGACTGAAGCTTCAGACCAAGGAATTGGAAGTTGCTGCCTCTTGACAGCTTGCGCTTTATTCTTCTATCATAAAAAGGATCCTAAGTAAAGAACACCAGCAGTGACTTGTGTAGCTTCTGGGCATTTTTTTGTTCTTGTGATCTAAAGTCCACTTATTGTGTTTTCTGTTATTTGGAGGTCATCAAACTTTGATCACTAGAGGGGAGTGCGGGGTTTTGCCTTGATCTTGGAGATCACACTACAGGCTGATTTTTAAAAACACATATGAAAGGTTTATTGTAAAATAAAGCCGTGATTCATTTGTGTCAATGCAAATGTTTAAGAATGGTGTAATTCAAAACAGCACTGATTAGAATTAATTTATAAATGGAGATAGCAACATGGCCAGTGATACCAAAAATCCTCAAATTCATTTGGATATGCTGTAAAATCTGATGTTGCTCTCCTTTTCTACATCCATGTGGCCGGATGTGTACACACCTACCGTTGGGTTGTCACATATTAATACGGAATGGAGGTGGTCAGAAAGGTCTCCGTGCCATGTGCCTATTTTATCTATTGGCTACTGTATGCTATAATCATACAGAAATGATTACTTTTCCTTATATTTTAATGATAGTACAATTGCTTTTGAAAATGTTAGAGTGTACCACCCAATAAACGGAAGCAACAAGTCCTTTTATTTATTAAGTCACTTATCACTAGAAAAAATTTACAGATCATGAAGGAACCTGGGCCTCAATGACCTTCATGCTTGCCCAAGGTCACTGAGTTAGATAACAGAAAAGACACGATTCTCTAACATTCACCTCCTAAGACCAGTTCAGTGCTTCCTTCTATGCCAATACGTATTATGATATATTTTTTACAAATTCACAATCAAATAATATTTTAGCAGAGATGGATTTTTTGTTGTCTAAATTATTAATTTTAATTATACAGATATAATTAACAAATGGTTCCCAAATTTATCTTGATTCCATTGTATTGATAGATTTTTCTGCTTTGAGGGAGCATTTCATGACAGTAAAGAAGAATTAAGATCATTTGAAACCCAGGGCAAATTAGAGGATATAGGAAAGTATAGATTTTTTTCTTGTCTTTTGAAATGAGTGGTTTTAGGCTTACCTCTTCCCAAGTATCTCCAAAATGTTCCTTTTATTATTATTCTGTTTTCTATACTCTAACAAGTAGAAAACAATCTAAACAAAGTATTGAAGAATAATCAGACAACTTCTAAGTAGCAAACAAACCTAAGTATTTCAAATTAAGAAACATGTTTAAGTGTCTCAGATTTGCCTGAAATCTCCAGAGAATGGGTTTCCTTCCTCCTAGCTGGGAGGACTACCCATGACATGAATTCTCTCAAATATTTATTTAATCACTCATAAACAAAGTAAATGATGGCTATATATATAGAAAGTGTTGCATCAAATTCAGATAGAGAGCAAAGACAGAACATAAAACATACAATCCCTGGCCGAAAGAATTACCTGTGTTATTAGGAAAATATACACACCTTAAACAATAATTTTTTAAAATATGATTAAAATTAAAGATGTCATAAATATCATATTTGCTAGAAGAAGTCAGAAAGTGGATGGGTATTGAAAGACGGTTTGAAATTGGTAAGTGGAGAAATGAAAAGAAGGCTTTTAAGCTAAGTATAGATACAAAGACTTGGCGCCAGCAATAGGTGATCCAGGTTTGGGAATAATGAGTTGGTCATTTTGGTTCCAGTGGAGAGTGTGTAAGGAAGTAGCTGAAGTTAATTTTGAAGCAACACTAAAAGACCTTGAATGCCACAAGAAATTATGTAATTGAGTCCTACAGACAAGCATCTTTCAAACTGTTCCTTTGCACAACAATCCTTTTTAGGAATAAAGATCTGTGATTGAATAGTTGGAAAAACCCTGTCAACCCTAATCCTTCTCCTGAAGATTTCCACGAACATCTGAACATGTTAAACGTTCTGAGATCTCGTCTTAAAAATGCCATCTGATCATGTTTAACTTACCATTTTCTCATTGCTTTTAATTTCAAAACCTCTAGTTTTGCCTATCATTTGTGGCATCACATGTTCTAATGTGGAATACTTCTCAGAATAAAATTTGGGTATTTCTGTAGAAGATAGTAATACAATCTTTAAATTGGAAAATAGTACAATAGAATTTCTCTTTTAGAGAGGTACATGTGAAAGTTGTATAAATTCAAATAACTTCTGTCCAATTAAGCAGGAACTGGGATATAGAGTCTGTCCAATTTTGTGCTTAATGGGTTGTTCACCGTGGTGTTTACCATTTCAACAATTGGATTACTAGATTTTATTGTTTTCAGGCACTATCAAATATAATAAATCATTGTAATGTTCAACAAGTTTGACAAGATTCTCCCACTAGAATTTGTAAAGTGATGAGTCGCTTCAAATATTAACATGCTTAATAAATATTGAATGACCTCCTATAGCAAAAACAAAACTTATTTACAAAGCAGAGGAAAATGAGCAACACACAAATGTGATAATCATAGCATCTAATTGATGAAGGTGAAATGGAGCAAATAGGAGTCTTTAGGCTCTATGCAATGATAATGAAAGTCAGTTAAAGCTTTTAGTGGTATGTTTATTATTGTCATTGTTTTGAATGAGATGCTTACTCATATTTGGTAATTATACCTAAGTTGGGTTTTAAGAGAGAATCTTTGCATTCTAAGCCGATGCTGTAGAAGAATGAGAACATTTTTCTAGGAAAGGTATTTTCTAAGCCAGGCTCACCTTGATATTTAGCTCTGCCTGGGATTTTAGATTTTTCAATCTGCGTCAGATTGAAAGGCATTAAGATTTCCTCTCCCAAAAGTTTCTAAACCCACAAACATCACTTAGTCATTTGGCAATGTCAGCGTAATGCTAGGTTAATAACCCTGCCATAAAAAGCAGGGTTTCTGAAATCTATCACAGAAATAACAAGCGTGAGTAGACATTAAAAATAAAAGCTTCTTCATAGCAACAACTCAAGGAGTGGTAAGAATTAAGGGAATGACATAACAGGAGCTTATTTCTAAACTGCTATACCTTCTAAAAATACTTAGACTTATTCAGTAAAAGTTCATTTATGTATGTATTTAAAGTGAAAAATAAAAATTGTACATATTTATGGTGTACAGCATTATTTTGTGACTTATGTATACATTGTCTAATGGCTATACCAAGCTAAAGTTTTGCAGATAGGCACTATCAAAGCTATCATAACTATCTTGCATTCAACGAGGAAAAGGAAAATAAATGTGCATTTATACATACATGGAGACACACACAGACCAGCAAAGGGTTTTTGAAAAAGGCTTCTAAGTGTTCTGTTAACCACAAGATCAATTCCTCCATAGGAAGAGGGGAGGAGAGGAAAAGGCAAGGCTTTCATCTGAGAGTGAGGAAGACCCTGAGAAATTAGTGTATTAATATCAAAGCGAATGAAATTCTGATATAACAAAATATTTCCAAATCAGTAGACAATTCATTTAGATCCATAAAGGTTCCAGAGAAACAGAACCAATTACATATATAAGTAAAGAGATTCATTGCAAGGAATTGGTTCACACACTTGTGGGGCTGGATGGGCAAGCCTGAAATCTGTAGGGCAGGCCATTCAGACAGGCAGACTGGAAACTCTCAGGCAGGAGCTGAAACCTCAGTCTTCTTCTTAAGTCTTTTTAGCTAATTGAATCAGGCTTACCCAAATTTTCCAGAATAATCCCTTTTCGAGAAAGTCAACTTTAATTTTAGATGCTAATCTAACCTGCAAAATACCTTCAGAGCAACACCTAGATTAGGGTTTGATTCAATAACTGGCCACTACAGCCTCGCCAAATCAACAAATCATATTGACCATTACAGCACTCTTCTCCCGAGTACTGAAGGTTAAATTAATTAAGCTGTTGTCCATTTTGCCTGGTCTATGTGTGTATTTGGTTATAGATTTTTGGAAGTCAGTGATATATGTGTAGTAATTTACGTTAAGGATGTAAGAACTCCCATTCGATCTGTTAAAATCATTTTGTTAAATCTGTTAAAATTATTACTAAACATTGTTGCAAGCCTAAGAGTTTCCAGTCTGCCTGTCCAAAAGACATACTGGAGTCTTTCTAGTGAGCAAAGCAGATGTGATCACTGGAATGATAGTGGAACATAGAGATAGTCTTCAATTAGTGTTTTCCCCGTTACTAATTATAAATCGTCAAGGAAAAAAAAGTCTTCAGCTTTGTACAAGCAAGCTAGATTGAGTATTAAGCATTCATTCATTCAAAGAATCCATATTAAATGTTTATTTTTTAAAAAACCATGTTTTAAAAAAATAAATTTTATTGCATATATTTAAGGTGTATAGCATGATATTATGCAATATATATAGATATTTAAAAGGTTACTACCGTAAAGCAAATTAACATAACCATTTCTCACATACTCATTTTTTGTTTTTGTGGCAAAAATAGCTAAAATCTACTAATTTAGCAGGAATCCTGAATACAGTACAATTTTGTTACCTACAGCCTTTGTGTTGTACACTGGATTTCTAGACATGTTCATCCTGTATATCTGGTACTTTGCATCCTCTCACCTACATCTCCCAATTTTCTTCCCACTCCCCACCTTGCTCTTGATAGCCACTGATTTATTGTTTGCCCATGTATGTATAAATATTTTGTTTGCATAGTTTTTCCTTCTTCCCAGTCTTGCTTCTATTATTTTAATTGCATATTGTCAATTATAATATAACAAAATATTTTGAGAGAGAGACCACACTGATATAACTTTTGTTACAATATATTGTTATAATTGTTTGATTTCATTGTTACTGTTGTTAATCTCTTACTGTATCTAATTTACAAATTAAACTTTATCATAGGTATGTATGTATAGAAACATAGTATGTATAAAGTTCTGAACTATCTGTGGCATCAGGCATCCACTGGGGTCTTCAAATGCATCCCCCAAGATAAAGAAAGATGGTGACTTGTATATATTTGAATTGTTTTTGAGATTACTACGTGATACCGAGCCTTTACAGGTTTGGGGGTATCAAAATGAATGATAAAGTACTCATGGGGGCTAGGAGTTTGAAAAGGTCTGCCAGAGATGGGCTCAGAACAGCTCACTCTATTGGGGAGGCCTAGGAAGAATTGACCCAGAAAGTGAGGTCTGAGCTATGTCTTTAGGGGGACCTTTGCCAAATGGAAAATAGTGATCCAGACTTAAGTGGGAGGATCCTGTACCTTACAACAATGAACCCTGGGAAAAGTACATCCTGAAAAAGAGACCAGTAAATTTGTTGTTATCTGTCTGGCCTCCATTTCTTGTTGTATCTTCTCTATCAAAGAGAATAATAAGTGGATGGAAAAACACTGATATAAGAGGAATAAAACCTACAATTGTTGGAGAGATTGCACTTGATTCTTAGTCTCCTAGACCTGCAAGATGATAAGAGAGCATGGTCTTCCATTATTGAGATCTCCTGTTGCATCCTTCTGAAGGCAAATCTGCATGTCTGGAAAGATGATGAGGTTAATCAGAAAGGGAAATAGAAAAAAGGAGAAAACATGGAGGAAAGGATATCTTCTGACTAGGCTCAGGAGAACATGAGGTCCAATGGAGTGCTCTGTTTTGGGGGATAGTGTTGTCAGTGTGCTCTCGCTATTTCTTTTCTGTTATGTCATGTGAAACTCACATATTACTGATAAAAAGACTGAGACTCAGTGAGTTTGAGTGATTTGCCCAAGGTCACATGTCAGAGAGCTTGTGATTGTAGGTAAGTTGGTTCACAGCTGGGGCTTCAGTCTTGTTTTCATTATGCCTGTAAGTCAATTATCAGTACGAGGTGTGAAATGAAGTTACATGTTAGCAGTTCTTCTGGCAATAGATAATAGCCATTTCTCATTATCAAAGCCAATAAGTATCCTGCACTAAAAGACTGAGTTAGACTTAATAATTGCTTGGAAAGAGAGATGTTCTCTGTTAAATATTTTGCTAAAGAATAAAATTCTTCTCAGTTCTCCATTTTAATGAGATTTCTAGATTTTTTAAATAGAAAATTTATCCATCTTTCCCTCATTTTACAAAATATGATATAAATTTATTACTAAATCTACCTTAAATTTCATTCAAAATAAACATTTTTTTCTACTTTATGGACTTTTTTGCTTTACAATTGTATTTGTAGTCAAATTAATAATTCCTCGTATCTATAATTCAGCTAATTTGCGTACCTTTCTGTGATTTTTCTTTATTTAGTTGACAAACATTATTAATATGAATATGATATTCTTATTGATGTAGACATAATTTTCCATCAGTGGATTTATAATAAATGTATGTATTCTTTTTGTGTGGCTGTTCTCTTATACCCATTTCTCAGTTACTATTGGTGGTGAAAAATAAGAATTAGTTTTCTTTTTTTTCCTGAATTAAAAAGATGTCAATATTAAAAGGAAACTATTGCAATTTTGAGAAACAGCGACCAGTTTTTCATGTTTTTTGTGTTGCTCTCATGGAGTTTTACGTCCTTTTCACTCATCCCTTTGTCTTTTGTTAAGAGTAATGTATTCTGTGTCAGTTGTATTTTCAGGCTTCTCCAATGCATAGACTGCCAAAATTACAAGATTATGTACAATAGGTTTATGTTGTGAATGCCTGTAAACCAGTGACTTAACAAGCTGAAATTGTCAGCTTGGACTTCAACCAATGGCCTAGAGCTAAAAAGTGAGTGAAATTTCAGCTGTGCTGCAGAACACTTGCAAGTGTGTCTTCATTAAATCAATGACGTTCTACAAAAGAGAATTACTTCCAGTCAAAAATACAATTTTGCTCTATTATCAGTTGGTGTAAAAAAAATTCAATAAATAGAGTTTTAGTCAGATGCTAAAAGGCAGATTGTACCTTAGCACCCCTTTCACTTAGAGATGATCTTCATAAGAAGTGGCACGCCACGTGACGTCATGGCAGCATCGTCTCTGAAGGACTATAATCCCTAAATGATAATTAGTTGGACGGAATCTTCAAAAATACAACATCTGGTGGGTTACCATCATCCCTTTTATTCTTGGAAACTCTTTTGATCTGTTTGGATCTAGAAAGAAAAAATAATTCTCTCTTGACTGTACTTGGTGCTTAAAATGCTACAAAGACAGTGTTGAGAGCTTTATTGTTCATTAATTCATTATGATTTTGATATGACTTCTTGATATGACATTGTGCTTAAAAACTATATCTATTAGCTTTCAAAGAAGTAGAAAATACATGGCATATTCTAGCCTGTCAGGTGAACAACTGCTGTTCACAGTCATTCTATAATTTACAGTTTGAACACAGAGGCACAAACTAAGTGAATTCTGGGGGCAATTTCAGAAGAAAATAGTCTCCTTTCAGACAAAAATACCCCTAAGGAAGCTTACTAAGACTCCAAGTGTATTCACTTTATCAAAATGGATTTCTGAACGATATGAAATGCAAGAATGTTGCTTGGGAATATTTGGGGTCGTTTAAAAATTAAGGTACACACATCTAGACATGAAACTCTGAAATATAGGAAGAATGTAAGTCAGTTCAGTTGACCCAACATGCTGGAGGTATCTTCTAAGGCTGGAATTTTCAGTTTAGGCATAAAGCTACTGAATAAAAAGCAATTTCTGAATTTACTGGGTTTTTTTCCTTTTTTTTGAGACAGAGTTTTGCTGGAGTGCAGTGGCATGATCTCGGCTCACTGCAACCTCTGCCTTCCAGTTTCAAGAGACTCCCGTGCCTCAGCCTCCTGAGTAGCTGAAATTACAGGTGCCTGCCACCACTCCCAGCTAATTTTATATATATATTAATTTTGAGAATCCAGTTTTGCAGTTGACATGAGCCTTGGGGTTTTACTTGGCATTTACCCATTCAACTAACTGACAACCTGACTGACTGACTGATTTGAAAGAAAAGAAGGAGGACTATTATGTACCAGGATGTAGGCTAATTATTTTTTAAGTTCTACCTTCCAGAAACTTATAGTTTGTAATGAAGATTTATGTAAAGAAATATTTTTAGAAGGTGATAAGTCCAATCAAAATAGAGGTTGGTGCAAAGGAAGCAGAGATGAGGGTACTCTGAGAAGATAAGAAGGGCTTCACACAGGAGATGACTTTAAACTGAGTCTTCAGTGATGAATAAGAGGTTTAAAAAGTACCCAGGTGCTACACACACCAGATAAAATAATAATGACGATTGGGTAAAACCATGTCAAAGTGAACAAAAATTAGGATTTACCTTCATGTCTCCCTTATAGTGGATCTCACTTCGCAGATGTAGCGATTTATTTCTGTATTTAAAAAAAAATAAAGACAAGGTCTCACTGTGTTGCCCAGGTTGGTCTCAAACTCCAGAGCTCATGCTATCAAAGTGCCTCAGCCTTCCAAAGTGCTAGGATTATAGGTGTGAGCCACCATGCCTGGCCTACGCCTATCTTTAATCATTTCTCTACCTCCACGTCTGATATTTTTATACACTCATTGGTATTAATTGACCCTGTCCTGCCTATTATTATCAAATCCACCTCTCCTTTTCTGTTTTCCTACCTAGATATACTCAGTTTTGTCAGATATACAAGTTCTTTATATTTTTAAGATGAGTAACATTTAAATTCCATCTTGTAATCATAATTCTGTGCCTGGTCTGTAGCTCATTCTAAAAGTTGGAAGTCAATTAAAGGCATTTACATTATCAGGATTGTATTAAATTGCATTCATTTCAAAGCTAAGTGGTGATAGAGGATTTCTCTGCAAATTCACCATCAGACTCCCTGGCCCACTCTAAGGTGAAGAATACTATTAACAAGGTTAAATGGATTTCCTTACACACCATAAATTGCTCAATGCTGTGTCACATTTTGGGTTATTTCTGATATCTACTATGACATTTCCTAGGCATTTTCTCTTCTTGTAGTTTCTAGATGCCTCTCAGGTTTTTTTTTTTAAGAAAAAAATCATAATTTCTCATCCTATTACTAAAATCTTTCAGTTGTTATTTATTCTATTTTGAAAGAAATGCATTTAATGTGTTTTAACATTTTCTTGGAAATCATTGTCAATGTATTCATGTGGGCTGCTGATGGCTTTCCAAGCTTGACGCATAGCTATCATCCTGGAATTTCATCTTTATATTTGCTGAGTTAATTCTACTATTGACCAAATTTTATTTGTCCTTCTTATATCTTTATCCTGGAGTACCCATCAAGTGAATATTTCAGAAAGGATAATTGGAAAGTATATATCTTGAGTCTGTATATATCTAAAAATACTTTGCTTGTCTTTCACACACTAACATTCTAAATATAAAATTGGTATTGATTTGTGATCATGATAAATTATCAAACATAGTGGCCTAAAGCAACTCAAATTTATTATCTTACATTTCTAAAGATAAGAAACACAAAACAAGTTTTAGGCTAAAATCAAGGTATCAGCTGGTGTCAGAAGCTCTATGGATAATCACAGAAGCTCAGCAGGACCATGTCCTTTTCTGGTTTCTCTAGGGAAGAATCTTTTTACTGTTCATTCAGACTGTTGGCAGTTTGTTCCTTGAGGTTGTGGGATGAAGGTCCCTATTTTATTGCTGGTTGTAAACTGAAGACTGTTCTCAGTTTCCAGAGGCCACTACATTCTTTGGCTCATGGCCCCTCCTTCCATCTTCAAAGTCAGCAATGACAGGCCTAATGCTCACTACACACCTCTCTGACCCTCCTAATTGCCACGTCTCTTTCTGACCAAGCCAGGAAAGACTCTCCAAGGAAAGTGGTGCCCACATGGATATAATCTCCACATCTCAAGGTCGATAACCTTAATCACATCTGCAAAGTCGGTTTTGCTATGTAAGGTAACATATTTACAGGTTTGGGTATTAGGTCATAAGTATCTTTAGTAGCCATTATTCGACTTATATTCAAAAACATTTTTCCTGAGAAATTTAAAGGTACTATTATTTTTTTCTCACACTTGAGAATTATTGATAAAGTATTTTATGTCAATTATATTTTCATTTCTCTGTTGGTAACTTTTTATCCCTCTGAGAGATTTAGGAGGTTGTCTTCATCCTTGTAATTCTGAGATTTGATGCATCTGGTTGTGGTCTTTCTTCAACTCCTCCTGCTTTGCAGTCAGAAGGCCCTAGCAATATGACTTCTCAGGTCTTTCTTCAGTTTAAAAAAATTTCTTCTAGTAATTTTTTTGAATGAATGATCCTCATTCTACTTTTCATCTCTACTATTAGGTCCACGCTTAAGGCATTTAGTAGATGTTTGTGTGAGTGAGAGTTGAGAAGATTGGGCATATAGATTTGGCTGTCAAGAGCATAAGGAAATTGATAATGTGTATACATTAAGAAGATGCCAGAGAAGAAACCAAAAGAATACTTTAATTTAAGGCTGAGGAGACAAAAGGGAAGGGCCAGGTGTCTGTGGCATGGCAACCTGAAGGCGGAAAGTACTTCTAGTGAAATTCTATCCCCTAAACTTCCTCAATCTCCTCCCAAATTATAGAGCTCTGTTTAATTTTTGAAAATTATAGAAGTTTTCCTGCTAAAAAGAGGTTTATTGATGCTGCATAATTTGAAACTGCACTGTAAACTATAATCTGCTGTTAATATGATTTGATTACTGTGATCTCAGAATGCTTTCATCCTTTCAGTAAGTACTTACTAGCATTTCTTATGAGATTGAAATCAAGCCTCAATGATTCCAAGTCTTTTTTTCACCCTCATTACTCTTGCCTTATTATTTCTGTTATATTATATCTGAAATATTTACAGTGTACTGTACCAGTACAATTTTTACTGTAGTCCCAGGAAAGGGGATATTTGACATGAAGATTCCAGCTCCAAAAACAGAGAAAAACATTTGAGATAGTGGCTTGCCTGTTTAAAAACACTGAAGGAAAAAATATTGTAATTAAAAATATCCTTCTTTCAGATGTCATCCGAGCATGGATAATCACAGAAGCGCTATGTGGTTGAGCTATAATGAGCTTTTCAATACTTTCCCCAAAGAACAGTGCTAGGCAGTTCCTACCATCTCAACATATGAATATTTTTGCAACACTGGCCCCAAATAAATACTTTTATCCAGAGTCAGTCTTCTTGTCCTGGTGATTACAATAGCAAGGTAGAAAAAAATAAATAGGGCCTGCTGTACAAACTAACATTGTAATGAAGATCTAAATTTGCTCGTTATCCCTTGAAACAGCAGTTAGGAGGTACAGAGGGGACGGGATATTGCTGTTCTTTTGCGTACTCTGCAAGGAGAAGGAAGCAATTTGAATAAAATATCTGACAAATAAACTGTTGGGAATTTGTCAGAAGTGTATTCCTGGTCTCTGCAGGAAGTCTGTGAAGAGAGTTGAAGGCCCATAATGATGAGGAAGTCTTTGCCCCTCTCTTGGATTTGTTGAGCTGATAGGGGCTCTCTTCTGCAACTGTCATTCTGTGTCTGTGCCTGCCTCATGAGGGATAGTCCTGCCCTCCATAGCCTAGGCAGCTGGTTCGAATCAAAAGATTTCTTTGGTGGGGCTATTTAACAGGTGATGAATTTTTCTATCTGATTCATATTTGCTTTGCACCCAGATTTGGTGACCTATGTAATTTATGCCTGAACCATGATTTATTTTTAAGTATATGAATGGTCTCTACCCACCAAAAAGAACTGAAATATATAAGACATCTTTTTGAAAGCTACTTTTAAACAGAACCACAAAATTGGCTTATTATTTTCAAAGCCACATTTTAAATAAGAAAATACCCACTTCTCAAATGAGTCACTCTATAATTTAAAATATAGTGAAACATATATATATATAATATATAATATATACTTTAAAATGCAAAGATCTGATTAAAAATAACTATTTGAGGAATCATTTAAATGAATTTAAAATTACATTATGGTCTTAACGTCATAAGCTTAAATGTCTACACAGTTAAACAGTCCATAAGAAACTGAATCTGATCAAATTTGGGGGGATTGAGGGTTTATAAAATACCATACAATAAAATAAATGTGCTTCTATCAATCTGAGAAACAAAGTGAATAATGAGGTTGGAAATACCTTCAGAAAGAATAGTCGATTTGTTTCTCTGAGACTTAAAACTAAAGATTTCTTGCCAAAGCACATTTATAGTTTCTTAACATAACAAACCATGTCATGGATTGATTTCCATATTCACAAAGATAGTGGAGATTTCCTTGGCAATAGGAGAATATATAAGGGAGTTTCTCTAGTAATAGACTCCCTGTCTTTGGTGATTTTTAAAATATGTGTTTATTTGCTGTTTGTTTTTTGCTATCCAGCTAGAAATCCTCTCTGGTTGCAGACCCATCACCAGGGAGAGCTCAAAGCTTCTGTTTTCACTTCTGTCCAGAAAGAGTCTAATCTGAAGATTTTTAGGAATGTCAATCCTAGGGGCATGGTATTCTTTCGTATTCCCTGAGATTCTATTGCTCTCTCTTGAGAGAAAAGACTATATTTCTAGTGAACAATTCTTGAAGTCAAATGTATAGCCTTACATTTTCTACTATCCCAAACTTAGACTTGTCTCTAGATCTCTCCAACTCCAATAGAATGGCTGACTATATTGTGTGAATCTGTGTTGTAGCTTTCTGAGCTGAGACCCTCAGGAACCTCTTGGAAATATATGACCTATTCTATATTGTCTTCTCCCAGTCTTAGTCTTTCCAGATCTTTCGAATTTTCCAGGGCTTAAGAGCATTTGCTATTACAATAGCAAAAGAAGTTGTTTTACCTCATCTTCTGTTTTTCTGCAACAATAGAACTGAAATGTATGTTATCCTTTAATGTCTTCTTATTCCTTTCGAGTAGGCCCAGTTCAGTTTATAAAACTTCAGCCTGCATTTGATTGTCCCACACTTCTACTTCCTCCAGGATTGTTTGCTGGATTGAGTCCCCAACTTTGTTTTGCTTTTTTTCATTATTCCGATTTTTATTACAAGATGAAAACATGCTTATTAAAGCTAATAAATCTTGTTCTAAAGGTTATCCTATGGTTTCTTTTCAGTAGCCTATAGAAGAAAAACTATATAGTCATCTGAATAGATACAGAAAATCATTTGACATAAGTAATTATTTGACATAAGTAAACATTAAAATTTCTCAGCAAGAAGTTTTTGAAAGGCACTTCCTTAACTTGATAAGGAGCATCTACAAAACCTACTGGTAACACTGTTCTTCAGGTTGGATGACTAAATACATTCCTCCTACAATTAGGAGCAAACCAAAAATACCTGTTCTCACCATTTCAATTCATCATCATACTGGGAGTCCCAGTCAGTGCAATAAGGCAAGATAAAATAATGAAAATGTGACATATCAAAACTGTGAATGCAGAAAAAGTGGTTTTTGAATATGACTGTTTATGTTCCATCAAAATTCATATTTTGAAATCCTCATCACAAAGGTGATGGTGCTAGTAAGTACGGCTTTGGGGAGATGATTAGATTACAGGAGTAGAGCCCTCATGAATGGGATGTGTACCCTTATAAAAGAGGCCTAAAAGAGATCCCTTGCCCCTTCTGCCTTGTGAGGTTAAAATGAAAAGATCACTGTCTATGAGGAAGAAGGCCCTCACAAGACAACAAATTTTCTGGTACCTTGATATTGGACTTTCCAGCAGCAAGACCTGTAAGAAATAACTTTCTGTTGTTTATAAGCCAACCTGTCTACGGTATTTTGCCATAGCAGCCAAAATGGGCTAAGACATACCTATAGTCTTAAATGTTTACATTAGAAAATAAAGGAACAGAAATTAATGAGCTAAGCTTCCAATTTCAAAAGCTAGTAAAAAAAAAAAACCTATAAACTACACTAAATACAAAATAAAAAATAAAGATATTAAGAGCAAAATTATTAAAATATAAAGTAGATATATAAAAAAGAAGCTAAGAAGGCCAAATATAGTTTACAAATATAATTAATAACATTGACAAACTATTGACAAGACTGAAAAGAACAAAAAAGAAAAGGCACAAATGAACAGCAGAGGAAATTAAGAAGTGGGTTACCACAGATGCTACTGAAATTTTAACAAATTAAGGATAGACAAAAAAAATTTCCTAACATATTTTAAAACTTGGAAGAAATGGAAACATTTCTAGAAAAATTTTACTTACTAAAGCTCCCTTGAGGAGCAATATCGTATTTAAATAATTTTATATCCATTGAAGTAATAAATTCATAGCTAACAATTTTCCACATTAACAAAATTAAAAAATAAATATTATCAGACTTTCAGGAAACAATGTCAGTTTCATATGGACTATTCCAAGTAATAGAAAAAAGAGACAATATTCCATAACTTACATAAAAGGCTAGCAACATCTTCACGCTAAAACCTGACAAGAACAGTATGAAGGGAAAAAAATCGCATTTAATAATCACATTAATTACATATTTAATATATTTAATAATATCAGTGTAAAAATCCTAAACCAAATATAAGCAACTTGAATCTAGGAATATACAAAAAGTCTGATAAATCATGAACAAATTGTGTAAAGTTGATAAAAGTGAACTTTTCCAAGACTGATCTCCACAGGGAGTTCTCCCTAAGAGGAAGAAACTGCCTCTAGTAAAACTGACCTTCTGAGTGGTTCCATGGAGAGCTGTGTGGTCCCGGTGCTCAGACAGAACAGGTAAGCCTCAAGACCTGCACCCCAGCCACTCCATCCCCATCATGCCAGGGATAAGTTCCTTCTCCAACCACGAAAGCTGATGTGGTGACTTCTGCCTTTGGCTTTGCATGTGATAAAGCTACCATGAAAAGCTTAGACCCCATTCTCAGACCACAAAAGGAGAAGACCTGGCATCCCCTTCAGCAAGCCATAACTGAATGCTTAGCTTAACTGATGGAGTAGGGCTGGGGCAAAGCCTCTGCCACAACATATCATAGTTGCATACTGAGCCATAGTGACACCAAAGAGGGGCTATAGTCATGCAGCGGAGAAGCTCACAGACCAATGCTTAAGGTCTCTTATCTGATCCTGTCTGATTGTTGTTCATGGATATGCAGTGTGACAGGTATCACCTGCCTCAGTTCCCATCTCTTGGAGGACAACATCAAGGACGATGGTCTAGTGAATGGCCTTAGATTTGACCCATTCTCAGGTAACATAATAATGAATGTTATGGAATGAATGTTTGTATCTCCCCAAAATGTGTATGCTGAAGCCCTAACCCCCAGTGTGATGATATTTAAATGTGGAGCCCTTGGGAGGTGATTGGGTTTACATGAAGTCATGAAGGCATGTCCCCCTTGATGGGCTCAGTGTCTTTCCAAGAGGAGGAAGAAACTGAATGTCTCTTTCTCTTTGCAGTGTGGGAATTTAACTCAAAGGTGACCATCTGAAAGCCAGGAAGAGGGCCCTCATCAGAACCCAACCATGCTAGCACCCTGCTTTCCAACTTCTAGCCTCCCAAACTGTGAGAAAATGAATTTCTGCTGTTGAAGCCACCCAGTCTATGTTATTTTGTATGGCAGCCCAAGCTGGCTAAGATAGCGAGGAAATACAAAGAAGGAAATATAAAGTTTGACTCACTCTCTAGTGATTGGAATGTGCTCCTACCATAGTATTGAGCTCTCTTTCAGTGTAGTTAGACACAGTAGATCCAGCAACGAATGATAACTGAACCCCTGATTGAACATCTGCTGAATTCTCCTTGATCCAGGTTTAATGATGTGCACTGCCATTGGAAGTAGGTATTTCAGTAAAGGTACTAATTCATCACAGAATGAAATCAAGAGGAATAGAGGATATTTCTATGTGCTTTTACTCCACTGAACATTTTAACAGTGTTGAGCAGGGGATGGGCATCTTTGTCAGCTTGCTTCCAATTCAAAAGAACCTGAGTGCATTTTCCCACATTTTCAGAGCATTTTTCTCTTTTCTGAAGAACTTTTCATTCATTGCTGTGATAGTCTTGTCACTCGTTAGTGTTCAGAGGGTTAGAGCTAGAGCTTTTTCAGTTTATATCTTTAAATTATATCAGCAGGTGATCGGTGAGGCTCTTTGTTTTCACAGCAGACTTGGGTTATCATTTTAATCCTAGACACTCTAAGACTTAAACACTTAGGGAGATACCACATGGTGAAAGCTATCTAAGTTCAGCAGCAAATCACATAAAACACATGTTTTTTATCCCTATTATATATCAATAATATCCAGTCATGCATGGCATAACAATGTTTTTGTTAATAACAGACCAGTGGCCCCATTAGATTATAATAACATATTTTTGTTGTACCTTTTCTATGTTTAGATACAATACTTACCGTTGCATTACAATTTCCTACAGTTGTCAGTTCAGTAACATGTTGAACAGGTAGCCTAGGAACGATAGGCTATACCATATAGCCTAGGTATGTAGTACATTATACCATCTACGTTTGTGTAAGTACACTGTGTGATGTTAGCACAATGACAAAAATCACCAAAGGATGCATTTCTCAGAACATATCCTCATCATTAAGTGATGTGTGACTGAAAATAATTTTCTAGCACAAATACCATGTCTAAACAACACCAAATATAGCAACATAAAAGGTGCATAGCTTTTGAATTTGATGTACCATCTCCTTTGCATAGATCTAGCTCTAGTCTGCTTTTATTTAAGAATCAAGTCTTTAAGTATTGTTGTCCGTGAGTGCACAATATATTTAATCCACTTCCTATACTCTTTACATAGTTTTAAACTGAAATATAGTCCACAAGCAACTCAAGAAGTTGGCATCCAGCCTATTTACATCATCTAAGCAATTAATCTTTGAATGGTAAGACCTAAAACAAAACTATTCAGCCCAAATTAATGGCTATTCAGCTTCCTGTAGAAGAGTGCAAAACCTGCATAGTAAAACATGTTTTATTTTCCTGGCATGGTAAAGGCATCTTATGGGTGCTGTACTGAAGAAAAAATATATACAGTAAGTCCTCACTGAATGCAAATGATAGGTTCTTGGAAACAATAACTTTAAGCAAAATGACATATAATGAAACCATTTTTTTCTCATCAATGTTATAAGGAAACAACATTGATTGAAATGATGTTTTATTCGAGGACCTGCTGAACATCACTTCGTCACATCATACATAGACTGGAATAAAATAACATCAATAATTTAGTCTTTTCTTCTTGGTGCTTGAATTAAGAAAGGATGTAGTGTTAAAGTTAATTTTTTAAATTTTTAATTAAAACATATCTAGGGTCCCTGCCCACAAGTCCAAGTTTGCTGCATCACAGGCACTGACCACTGCTCTGGGCAGGCATTTTTGGAGCATCACAAAGCAAATCCCTTCCTCTTCTTTTACGGCAGGAGCTCATGATGCCACTGTGTCACATATGTTTCCAATTAATCTCCTGCTAGGCTATCTGATTGAATTACACGATCACTGGAATGTTTTAAAGGCTTAACTAATTTGAAGCATAGCCATAGGTTAAACACTGTTGAACCATCACACTCAAAATATATGTTTAACATAAACAAATCATTTCACAGATACAAGCATGGCTAATGGGGTACCATAATAAGGGAAGGCAAATGCCTTTGTCTTATTTTGTCCTTTTACCCAAAACATTATAGTGCCTATTTTTAATACTAAAAATAAGGTACAAGGAGAATTTTCTATTTATTACAGTATAGACAAACAATCTGAATAATTCAAGCTGTGTTTACAGAGCACAAAGTGAAGTTCAAGTTTCATAAATATTCATGATTAGTGTGGGTAAGCAGTCCAGATGATTCAGAAACCACCCTAGCCCCGCACAGTTCAATTTGCTAGTCTAGAGAGAACCAATTTACCAATAATTATGACATCTCTACTTCACCACTTAGTATAACCACGAGGAGAAAATACTTCCTTATTTTTAAGCTTAATTTAGATTGTTGCTTCAATTTGATTATATGGGCTGATGTGGATTCAGTCATAGAAGAAGATTGTACAGTGTCTCCAAATTCCTGACCTATATTTTAGATATGGTGCTTCTCTTTCCTTCCATTTTCTTATTCTCATTTCCTGCCCTTGGCATGAGCAGTGTGCATGAAAGATGGCACTTAGGTCTTAGTTCCCTGTGATTTCATTCAATTAGGTGACTCTAGCACCTTGTAAAACTGTTACTCAGAAGGCAGTGGCCCTCTGTACTTTGGGAAATGAATGGTGTCCTTTACAAGGACATTCCAGAGAAATAGGTCAACTTATAATGTGAAGCCTGGCTGAGAAGGAAATAACCAAATGACATCTAAGATTTAGGCAAAAAGTTAAAATACCTGTCCTTCTAATGATCTCTACTGCTTCTTCCTTTAATAAATGTCTTTAGTAGCTAGAGAACACTTACACAAGAGAAAGGACCAATGAGAAATCATTGGTGAGAAATAATGAAAGGAAAGGAATTTTATAAAATGGTAATGAAAAATAAGAGCTATGAATGTAGTTCTCAAATTCAAACCTTGTGTTATACTTTAAGCATATCAACGAACAGTTATCTCAGATAAAAATCTTGATTTTCTAGAAGGCTTCAATCTTACAGTGCTTTTTTTCCCAAAGCCTTGCAAGTTTCACAAGTATCCTTTTTGTTTTTTTCAGTATCTACTGAGAGGCTGCTGCCACATAGCACAGAGCTGGATGGTCTGATACTCTGGGGTGGGTCAGAGCTTTCAAAGAACTTCCCATCTAAGGAGACAGCAAAGCTGACAGAAATGTAGGGACCACATCAGGCCTTCACCTGTCTGTTTCCACAATGGAGTGACAGAAATCTGCTCTTTTCTTCCAGGAGCAAGTCTGGCTGAGCCTTTAATATCCATTTCCTTACCACAAGAAATTCTGTCTGGGCTTCACGTCTTAAGCAGTGACTACAACAGAGCTCCTTAGCAGATCTGTAAGAACGATATCAGTTTCATTTTTACAAAATCTAGAACTTTTGTTGGAAGTTAGCAATGTTAGAGTAGTGACTATGGAAGAGGGGGCTAGGTGGCAAAAGGAAGAGCAGGAAGGAAAAAGGTGAAGACCACTGGGAAAGTAAACTAGAGTGGTGCATCCTAGCCTTTGAATTACTTTGGCAACTATTTGTTTACATATCTGTTTCTATGAATGGAAGGTTCCTTGAGGACAGGGACTCTGTCTTATTTGCATTTGCAATCATTGCATCTAATACAGGGATGTGGAATACTCCCACTCCTCTGCTTACCTTTTCTCTCATTATTGTTCTCTCTTTCCTCCCCAAGGGCAGAGGAGTTGCTCATGTATTTAGTCTGAGTTTACAGTATTGACTAGACCATATCGATCACCAGATAAGGTCACTGATCATACTCATCTATGGGATAGGAAGCTAAATGAACCAAGAACAGTGAGATCTAATAGGCTAGGAGTGACTACGAGTCAATGGTCTGGAGCTTAGTAGATAAATATTTTAAACAAGGCATCACGATTATGTTTGCTGGATATGGACCTCTGGTCAGGTACACAGAACCACTGACATACATTCTGACTGTATAGATTCTCTGTTATCATATGGAAGAATCAACTACAAAAAGACATTTTTCTAATTCTTGGATTTTTTGCTAGTATACGTATAGATTTCAGAAACAAATGTTTTGCTAAGGTTTTAATTCATTAATTAATATGTTTGTGAAGAACCTATTCCATTCATTCAGTTACTCTTTTATCTGTGCTATGCAGAATTGAATGATCTATTCCATTACTCTGCAATGCTCTGCCAACACCTCAAGCTAGAATCTATTATTAATTGTCAGATAGAACTGGCTTCATGGGTGTGCAATCTGTGTAGGCACACAATGCCCCACACTCAAAAAAAAAAAAAGATCTACAGTTGATACAATGCTCTGCTGTCAATATCTAGAACTTCTTATAAATTTTTCACAAGGGAATTTGTATTTGTTCCCATCTTAAAAAAAAAAAAAGTCAGTGGGTAGTAAGGGTCTAGACAAGTAGACAAGTAGCCCATGGGCCTATCTCAGATCTCAGAAGTCAGAAGAAGAGAGACAGACACAAGAAAAAACCAAATCCTGAATATATAATATTGGAATCTTTAAAAATTTAGGTAGTTAATTTGTTAATTAGCTAGATTGAATCATTCCACAGTGTATATATACTTGAAAATATCATGTTGTATATGATAAATACATAAATTTTATCTGTTGACTTAAACGATAAAACAAAAAATAACTTTCATCCCTCAAACAATAAAAATCCAAAAAGAATGTGGATCCATGTTAAGAAGGCATGGTCTCTGAAGTAGTTCCCTGCCTTCACTTTTTTTATTTTTAAATTTTATTATGCAAAATTTTAGATATTATAAATGTGTATAAATAATATAATTAACCTCCCTATACTTATCATACAGCTCCAACAGTTGTCAATATTTTGTTAATCATGTTTCATTCATTTCTCTATTTTTGGTGAAGTGTTTTAATTAAAATCCCTATATTTCACCCATAAATACTTCAGTGTGCAAGTCTAAAAGATATTCTTTTTTAAATAAAACCTCAATATTATTGTCAGACCTAACAAAAGTTTAAAAAATTAATGATCAGTTTATGTTCAAATTTCTCAAAGATGCCTTTTTATAGTTACTTTGTTAAATTTGAATCCTAACAAGGTTTGCATTTGTTTGGTATTGTCACTTAACTTTCCTTTAAACTACTATAATTCCCCTTATCTCCATTTTTTTTATGCTATGTATTTGTAGAAATATATCGGTTATTTGCTTGTGTAATTACCCACGTTCAGAATTTGGCTAATTACATCTCCACAAGGTTGCTGCTCTAGCCCCAGAATTTGTGTGATAATTGATTTTAGATTTAGGGAATGGGTTAGATTTGGTTTAATCTGGGGGCAAGAAAACTGCATAAATGGTGCTGCTTATTTTCTTTTATTTCTCCAACTTTATTTGGGTATAATTGAAAAATAAAAACTGTATACATGCAAGGTATACATGTACATTGTAGAGATTTACCCCTATGTTTTCTTCTAGTGATTTTACAGTTTCAGGTCTAATATTTAAGAATTTAATCCATTTTGAGTTGATTTTTGCATATGTTGTGAGATAAAGATACGATATCATTCTTCTGCATATGGATATCCAATTTTACCAACATTATTTATTTAAGAGACTATCCTTTTTCTCATTTTGTGCTCTTGGCACCTTTGTCGAAAACCAAATGACTATAACTGTGTGGGTTTATTTCAGGAATTTCTGTCCTGTTCCATTGGTCAATGTGCCTGTTTTTATGCTAGCATCATGCTGTTTTAATAACTATATCTTTGTAATATATTTTGAAGTCAGGTAGTGTGATGCCTCTGGCTTTCTTCTTTTTGTTCAAGATTGTTTGTCTATTCAGGTTATTTTGTTGTTCCACATACATTTTAGAATTGTTTTTCTATTTCTGTGAAAAATGCTACTGGAATTTTTATAGGAATTACACTGAATCTGCAGATAACTTTGAGTACTATGGATATTTAAACAATATTAACTCTTCTAAACAATAAATACAGAATATTTTCCCATTTATTTGTGTCTTCTTCCTTTTCTTTTATCAATGTCTTATAGTTTTCAGTATACAGATCCTTTACCTCCTTGGTTAAATTCACTCGAGTATTTTAATTTTTTCGATATTATTGTAAACGGGATTATTTTCTTTTCTTTCTTTTTTTTTTATTGTACTTTAAGTTCTAGGGTACATGTGCATAACGTGCAGGTTTGTTACATATGTATACATGTGCCGTGTTGGCGTGCTACACCCATCAACTCGTCAGCACCCATCAACTCGTCATTTACATCAGGTATAACTCCCAATGCAATCCCACTCCCCTCTCCCCTCCCCATGATAGGCCCCGGTGTATGATGTTCCCCTTCCCGAGTCCAAGTGATCTCATTGTTCAGTTCCCACCTATGAGTGAGAACATGCGGTGTTTGGTTTTCTGTTCTTGCGATAGTTTGCTGAGAATGATGGTTTCCAGCTTCATCCATGTCCCTACAAAGGACACAAACTCATCCTTTTTTATGGCTGCATAGTATTCCATGGTGTATATGTGCCACATTTTCTTAATCCAGTCTGTCACTGATGAACATTTGGGTTGGTTCCAAGTCTTTGCCATTGTGAATAGTGCCACAGTAAACATATGTGTGCATGTGTCTTTATAGCAGCAAGATTTATAATCCTTTGGGTATATACCCAGTAATGGGATGACTGGGTCATATGGTACTTCTAGTTCTAGATCCTTGAGGAATCGCCATACTGTTTTCCATAATGGTTGAACTAGTTTACAATCTCACCAACAGTGTAAAAGTGTTCCTATTTCTCCGCATCCTCTCCAGCACCTGTTGTTTCCTGACTTTTTAGTGATTGCCATTCTAACTGGTGTGAGATGGTATCTCATTGTGGTTTTGATTTGCATTTCTCTGATGGCCAGTGATGATGAGCATTTTTTCATGTGTCTGTTGGCTGTATGAATGTCTTTTTTTGAGAACTGTCTGTTCATATCCTTTGCCCACTCTTTGATGGGGTTGTTTGTTTTTTTCTTGTAAATTTGTTTGAGTTCTTTGTAAGTTCTAGATATTAGCCCTTTGTCAGATGAGTAGATTGCAAAAATTTTCTTCCATTCTGTAGGTTGCCTGTTCACTCTGATGGTAGTTTCTTTTGCTGTGCAGAAGCTCTTTAGTTTAATGAGATCCCATTTGTCAATTTTGGCTTTTGTTGCCATTGCTTTTGGTGTTTTAGACATGAAGTCCTTGCCCATGCCTATGTCCTGAACCTAGATTTTCTTCTAGGGTTTTTATGGTATTAGGTCTAACATTTAAGTCTCTAATCCATCTTGAATTAATTTTCATATAAGGAGTAAGAAAAGGATCCAGTTTCAGCTTTCTACTTATGACTAGCCAATTTTCCCAGCACCATTTATTAAATAGGTAATCCTTTCCCCATTTCTTGTTTTTCTGAGGTTTGTCAAAGATCAGATGACTGTAGACGTGTGGTATTATTTGTGAGGGCTCTGTTCTGTTCCATCGGTCTATATCTGGTCTATATCTCTGTTTTGGTACCAGTACCGTGCTGTTTTGGTTACTGT
This sequence comes from Chlorocebus sabaeus, assembly GCF_047675955.1. NCBI lineage: Eukaryota > Metazoa > Chordata > Mammalia > Primates > Cercopithecidae > Chlorocebus > Chlorocebus sabaeus. Next base: position 60,404,182 of record NC_132906.1, read on the forward strand.
AGCCTTGTAGTATAGTTTGAAGTCAGGTAGTGTGATGCCTCCAGCTTTGTTCTCTTGACTTAGGATTGTCTTGGCAATGCGGGCTCTTTTTTGGTTCCATATGAACTTTAAAGCAGAATCAATATCATGAAAATGGCCATACTGCCCAAGGTAATTTATAGATTCAATGCCATCCCCATCAAGCTACCAATGAGTTTCTTCACAGAATTGGTAAATGGGATTATTTTCTTATTTTTTTAACAGTTAATTGTTGGTCGTTAGAAATGCTACTGATTTTTGTAGGCTGATTTTGTACCCTGCAACTTTACTGAATTCTATTATCAGTTCTAATAGTAATTTTGGTGGTCTTTAAGATTTTCTGTATATAAGATCATGTTGTCAGCAAACAGAGACAATTTCACTTCTTCCTTTCTATTTGGTAGCCTTTTGTTTCTTTTTCTTTCCTATTTGCTCTGGCTAGGACATCCAGTACTATGTTGAACGGTGGACATTCTTGTCTTGTTTCAGATCTTAGAATAAAAGCTTTTAACTTTTTAACTTGAGCATGATGTTAACTATGGCTTATCATATATGGCCTTTATGGTATTGATGTAAATTTCTTCTCTTGCTAATTTGCTAATTTGTTGACAGCTTTTATCACAAAAGAATATTGGATTTGTTAAATTCTTTTCCATGTGGGTTTTGTCCTTCATTTTGTTAATATGATGTATTATATTTATTTATTTGCGTATGTTGAACCATCCTTGTATCCTAGGGATAAATCCCACCTGACTATGTTGAAAGATCCTTTGAATTCAGTTTGCTGGTATTTTTAAAGGATTTTTATAACTATGTTCATTAGGGAAATTGGCCTATAGTCTTCTCCCAGAGTCCTTGCCTGGCTTTGGCATCAGGCTAATGCTGGCCTCCTAAAATGAACTTAGAAATATTAATGCTTCTCCAGTTTTTGGAAGAGTATGAGAAGGATTGGTTCCTTAAATATTTTATAGAATTCAGCTAAGAAGCCATCAGGTGCTGGGCTTTTCTTTGTAGGGAACTTTATTATTGATTCAATCTCTTTCTTCATTTTTGGTCTATTCAGGTTTTCTATGTCTTCACGGTCTTGATAGGTCATATGTTTCTAGGAATTTATCAGTTTCTTTTAGGTTATCCAATTGTTGGCATATACTTGTTCATAGTAATTTTTTATGATTCTTTGTATTTCTGTGGCATCAGTTGTGATATCTCCTCTTTCATTTCTGATTTTGTTTATTTGAGTATTCTTTCTGAAAGATAGCTTTGTTGGGTGTAGTATTCTTGGTTGCAAACCTTTTTTTTTTCCTTTCAGCACTTTAGAATATATCATCTCATTCTCTCCTAGCCTGCAAGATTTCTGCTGAGAAATTCACTGATAATGCCATAGTGGTTCCCTTGTATGGATCGTGGGGCTTGGAGACCTGGGGACCAGTCTGGAATCCGGCACTTCAGGGACTGGCCAGACACAGGGGTGGATCTAAAGCCTGGGTTTGTCAGGTCCAGTCTGCAGGCTGAGTACACTGGGGCTGGTCTGGAGTCCAAGTCTGCAGGAGTTGGCCTGGTGCTGGGGTTCACAGAGGATGGACTGGTGTTGAGGTTCATGTAGTCAGGTGTTCATTTTACTTTCCTTTTAATATATTCAGGCTGTCTCTCCCCTAGTTGAATTGTGTGGACTTCGGAAAGTGGTGACACTCCCAAAGTGAACTTGTCCTTTCTGTCTTATTCTTCAGTGCATCTTTCCTTTTCTTATTTATGTGCTATCCTCAGGTGATAAAATCTTTCATCTGAATTTCTTAGCTTTTGTGAAGGTATTCTCATGAACAGATGGTTGTTCAAATGGATGTTTCTATATGGGAATAAGTGCTGTAAATGCTTATTCTACCATCTTGTAGGCATCATGTAAGGAATGTCTTTTCTTTAAGAATTTTAGTAGCCATTGATTATTATTGGCTTGATACATTATTTCAGTAGGGGTTGCAAAATGGTGCATTCTTAATTCTACTGTTCTTTCTGCTATCATTAGAATTCTTCAACATAGAAATGTTTTTATTAACTCATTGTTTACCATAAAATATAGTTCAAAAAGAAAGTTGTCATATATTTCATTTCTTTCTCTCTCTCTCTACCTTTTTTCTTGGGCACCTTTTAGAACAATAATTTGGTATCCTAGCAACCTCTCGTGGTGATCAATGTGGGGATTTTAGTATAATTATGAACTCATGGATTGAAAAAGTCAATTGGGATAAAAAGAATAATGTCTGAAATGAATTAAAAATATGATATATTTTTCAATTCATAATACAGACATTACTGTTTTTACCCTAATTGACTTGAGAGCTTTTTAAATAGACTACTGCCTGTCTTTGACATGTCTCCAAAAGCCTTATAGCTTCCTCTCTTTCTGACGAAAAATGTCTAAAATAATCATTCCTGTCTGAAACCTGGAATCACCTATTTCTTCAAGAATCCTTTATTATTTTCATAATAAATGGTCATTAAGAGATCTTGCTTTATGCCCTTCTTTTGAGTATTTCTTCACTTTTGATAGAAACTAAAGATGGCAAAACTGGTTTGGGGCTCTTCATGTATGAATATGCCATTGGCAATGCCTGTTAGAAATTTTGGCTGCCAGGAAACCAGCTTCAATTGTCATTCAGCAAATCCTGCCAACATGCATTAATTAGACATGGTAGGTTATGCTTCAGCAACCAGTTAGCCCTGGTATCCCAGTGGCTTACCATACCAACAATTTACTTCTAGCTCATGGTACAATCCATTGTGGGTTGAAGGAGTATCAGCTCCACTTAGTCTCCCAAAGCCCAGGCTGAAACAGGCATCACCATATTGGAAACATATAGCTTTCTCAGTTACTTAAATGGAGGACAGAGTACCAGAGGATCTCACATTGGCTTGAGTGGTTTAGCAGTGAAGTAACTCACATAACTTCAACTCACAATGTATTGTGATGTTATATGGCTCAACCTAACTACAAAGGAGTGAGAATGTTTGACCCACCTGTAAGCTCAGAAGAGGAGAATTGGATATGTGTGAGCACTAGAAGTCTCCATCATAAAAAGCTAATTTAAGCTGAGTTTTGAAGCATATTAGACTACACTGGGGAACCACTAGAGAAGGACTTGGAATCAATTCAAGGTATTCAGAGTCATCTTTGTAAAAACACTAAGGTTGGAGTGGGATAAACATAAGCGGGAGAGTTTGTTTCTAACTAGCTGTGTCATTTTGTGTCAATCACTTCACCTCTTTGAATCATATTTTCTCTTTAAAAACTAATTTCTAGAAACAAATGTTACTTAAATATTTCTTGAGCAGCTAACCACTGGTTTAAAGCAAATTAAATCTTCTATATGATCCCAATTCACAGAGCAAATATATGTGTGACTACTCTGTGTGAAGTATGGAGGATGGAGAGCTCAGATTCCAGATATTTCTCCTTTTGCCCCTCAATACCTATCAGTAGCTCTAGAGGCAGCACCACTAAAAAAATTAATTTCTCATACATTGTAACTTGTGTTTCTTAATTTATTGACTTCTGGTGCTTAATGGTCATGGGAAGGGTGTCAGAGAGACATATTTTAAGACTTCATGTCAAAAACTCAAATCACTATTCGCTAGAAATGGGAGTAGAACACAGAAAATTCAGCCTATAACTATAAAAACAATTTGAATTCTTCCTTCTGAGACTCTTTGGAATCATGGTTATTTGCATGATGATAATCCAATATCCTATACATTCATATGTGGTTATGTGTACACACATTCATAAATAGCTAACATGGTGGTGAGAATGCTGCTGCCACTGTTGTTGTTGCTCTTAAACGTTTTGGAACCTTATCCAAAAGGGAAGGTGAATTTTTATAAAGCCCATTTTCAAACTGCAAGGGGAAATGTTTCCAGTTGCTCAGAGGAAGATATTTGTGCCAATATGAAAATTAATCAAATGAAGCCAATTTATTTTATTTATACCTTTTTTGCTTCCACAAGACAAAAGGTGATGGTGAAATGCTAATTTCCCAAGGCTTTGTCTACATGGAAGAAAAGAGTATGAAGCACTGAAGTAATCTGATAATAAGAAAGGGTGGTAGGGAAGCCCTGTGAGATTCTACATCTCATGTAGAAGGTTTCCTCTGAGCTAAGACTATCCAAGAGCATTGGGTCAGTTGTCCTGGGCTATTTTGAAATCAATTTAAGAATAGAATTTTGTTTGTACAACTAATGTACTACTTGCTGCATTCTCAGGAGTTATTCCTTAGGTATCTAATGAATAAAAGAGATGTAGGAGATTTTTTTTAAAAAACTTTTTTTTCATCTCTTGTTTTCTGCAGATTCTTTAAGGACAAAACAAGATGTAATGGCTAAATGATGTTGTCCTACATCAACAAGGGTTTCCTAATAAATAAACATTCAATATATAATAATTAATGTTTTATTATTTTTTGACACATTTTGAATACAGTAAATGATATTTCAGTAGAAATTCAGATTATTGGTATGAGAATTGATAAGCAATAAGTCTTTATTTATAGACCAATTTTTGATATAGGCTATTATCATCATTATTATTATTATTATCCATACTCATCCTTGTGGTTGAAGAAAGCTTTTACAATATAATTAAGCAGCTCTGGGAGCCAGAATTTTCAAGGAATCTTGAAAATTGCTTGATATTATCAGATTAAGATGCATGACAAACTGCTGGTGGATGTTTATCCTTAGTCATTTCAAACATTTCCAATTGTCCCATCTTCTTTCTGAACTACCAGAGTACTTTCTCTGTATAAGACACAATCAGGTACAGTAAAAGAAAACTTTCTGGCAATAGGAAGAAAGAGCCAATGTTCTTTCTTCTCTTTCTCTATTTCCAAGTACAAATGAGAGCATGGAGTATGTAACAAAATGATACATATCAACTGCAAATTTCCCTTTGACCAAGAATGAAGCAAGGATTAAGCATTTGCCTAGCTCATTAACTATGGAGTTAAAAAGGTTTGAATGGGAATATAACAGAACCATATTTGCAAAACCTCACAGCCTATCAGGATGTCAGCTTCACAATAGCTATTTCTTCCAAATTAAACATTTTCCTTTTTAATTTCTTTGAATTAGTTTTTCTGAAATTTCACCTCTTGGTTTAAGGTTTTGCATTTTTAGTAGTCCTCTCCATCTATCTGTACAAAAGTTAAAGAATTTCTAAGATTATAGAATTTTTTTCTAAATTATACTTCATTAGCATTATAAGATGTTCTTACAAATTTATCTTTCAATCATATACCTGATTTTATTTCACAGTACTTTACATTTCATTTCTCTTTGCTGTAAAGTTCCTAGTCTTGTTCGATAAAATAACCATGGGGATTTTATTCATTTTAAAGACAATTCTATAGGGCTACATTATCACATTTAAGTAAATGAGATTTACATTTTTACATTATTTCAAATGAAAAGAAGTGGATGTCTTTAAATTATTAAATCTTTTGTCAAAAATGCTTTAAAATTCTCTATTTTATTTATCAGAGATTTTTAATTAAAGCTATTTCTTAGAAAATGAATTCCTTATGAAGAAAACATTGAATTCTCCTTTTATCTGTACATTAAACAGCTTATGCATTTTTTATTCCTTTAATTTTAGATGCCAATATTTTACCTCTTGGGAACTTTCTGTGTAGAAGATTCATAACAAGAACAATGTTTATTCTGCAATTCTTTATATAAAGGTGAGTAACTACTCAAAAATGATTACAAGCTAACAATCAAAGTCTAATACAAGTTGTTGTGCTACAAAGTGGATAATCACATATTTTGGCAGGCCACACATGGCCAAGTATTTTTGTAATCTAGATGAAGCAATAAGAACACTAAAGCATATAACTGTGGCACAGCAAAAATTGACACATATAACCAAATGAGACCTTTGAATATTGACAAGCCCATTTTCTAGCTTAATGTAGAGAACTCAGCTCCTGCATCCACATGGTTGATCATCTAACTTCTGGAAAGGATCAAGAGGTTTGTTTTCTCACTGATTTCTATCATTCGTATAGTTTTTATGTTGCTGATTTGGTAGAAAATCAAATAGAAAGCACCTTAAGCAAAGTTGTTTTTGCCAATCTTTGAACTCAGTCCAGAAATTATGGTGTAGCCTAGCTCACTTATATAGTAAGTATCATAGTAAACAACAATTAATAATTCCTTTCTTCTCAGAAATGTAGGGAAATGGAGCAAGATTACATCCACATGGTGTAAATTGGCTTTTTGGTGTGCACTTGCATGGGTATGGCTGGGATATCAGAGCCTATGACAGTTGTTTTATAGTGTCACCTTAAAGCCTACTACGTATTGGTTGGCAGATAGTAATTTTAAATTTCTTTTTACAGTTGAGAATATGACCTTGCATATCAAAACCCTTAAATCACCTTACCTTTCCTTAAATAACCTGCCCCTTCTCCACAAAACCAGGGATTCTTATCTCCTAATTCCTAGGTAACAGGAATTCTCTTCCATTGGAAATAAATACTGGTACTCATGAACAGTAAAGATTCGCATTTTGTTGAGCACCTATTATAATTAAGCTATTTTATGAGAAGAAGAGATGAATAATATTATAACTATTTTATAAGAAGAAGAGATGAATAATCTTTGGCTGTGTGCTTACAATGTACCAGATATTAATCTATACATATTTCTATGAACAATCTCCATTTTAATTTTCAAAATACCCTTCAGAGTAGACATTTCAATACCCAATCTGTGAGTAAACCGAGGCTTAGATAATCAGAACACTAGTCAACAGTTGTTGTGTACTTACTATGCAATAGGCACTGTGCTAAGTGCTTTACATTTACATCAATGCTAAGTGTACAACGAATCCTTACGACTCTAGGAGGGAGGAGTCATTGTTACACCCATTTTAAAGATGAAAACACTGTGGCTTAAAAAGGTTAAGGAACTTTCCCAAGTTAAGATGTGGTGTGTGCGATGTATTGCTGCAACAGCTTCATTCTAAAATAAATAAATATTCCAAGAGACCTAGAGTCTTCAGGGGGAAGAAGGAAGAAAAAATGTTTTCAAGTTAGAAGTTTGCCATTATTAATAAAGTAATAAGACTAAGAGGGATTTGAAGTCTTTTACTACTGCCACTGAAGAGGCTGGGGAGGTGAAGTATAGGAAGTCCTCCTCTTACCAGGCACTAGGATCAATGCTTTGCATGTTGTTTTAGCCACTCTTCCACTTTTGAGAAAGACAGCGTGATCTCATTTTACAAGGGAAGAAATTAGGTATCAGAAGGGTTAAGAAAGTGGCCCAGGGTTTTATAGTTAAAAAATGGCAGCCTGGACTAAGAGGCAAAGCACATCTGCAGTTGTGGTGAGATGGCGTGAATTGGGCTAAGTACAGATCATGAGGATTGAAAGAACTGCCCAGAGTTTAGGGTGTTCTGTGTCTCAAACACTGTCAAGGTCTTCCCATACTGTCAGACTTCCTTAGGTAGCTGCACATTCCTCTCTTGAAAACTCCAGCTGGGAACTGTTTTAAGTGGGGCAGACCTGCTAATAACAAAATTCTTCATCCACTCAAAGCAACCAGCATGGTGCATGTGGCCCAATTCTGTTTGTTACTCTCAGAATCACAGAATCTGCTGATTATTCACCTCACCTTACACCTCAGAAACTTGCCGGAGCCAAGTTGAACTCCCTTTATGTGTGATTCTGTCTTGGATCCTGCATTACCCGGTACTCCTGACTTCCTGCACCAGATGTTACACAGTGATCCAGCTTCCTCTGACCCTCAAAAATCCATACACAAGGTGTACAAACTGTTTGAATCTTTTTCTGCTGAGAGGTTAAAATTATATTGCCTAGCCAGGCACAGTGGCTCACACCTGTAATCCCAGCACTTTGGGAGGCTGAGGGAGGCAGATTGCTTGAGGTCAGAAGTTCGAGACCAGCCTGGCCAACATGGTGAAACCCCATCTCTACTAAAAATACAAAAAAATTAGCCTGGTGTGGTGTCAGGTACCCGTAATTCCAGCTACTCAGGAGGTTGAGGCAGGAGAATCACTTGAACCCAGGAGGTGGAGGTTGCAGTAAGCCGAGATAGTGCCACTGCACTCCAGTCCAGGTGACAAGAGTGAAATTCCATCTCAATAAAGAAAAAAAATTATATTGCCTACATTACTGTATAGAGACAAATTCTATACCTATGTGAAAGTACTTTGTGCCAGGTGCGGTGGTTCACGCCTGTAATCCCAGCATTTCGCGAGGCCGAGGAGGGTAGATCACGAGGTCAGGAGACCAAGACCATCCTAGCTAACACAGTGAAACTCCATCTGTACTAAAAATACAAAAAATTAGTCAGGCGTGGTGGTGGGCACCTGTGGTCCCAGTTACTCAGGAGGCTGAGACAGGAGAATGGCATGAACCCAGGAGGTGGAGCTTGCAGTGAGCCAAGATCGCACCACTGCACTTCAGCGTGGGTGACAGAGAGAGACTCTGTCTCAAAATAATATAATAATAATAATTTGAAAAATGTTCAAGAGATAAATACACCTCACTCACCGTCACCAATAATCCACATCACATGGCCATACTGCTAGAAACAGGAGCAGTGACAAGTGTGGAATGTACCAGTTAAGTGCAGGAAAAAGAACTAATGTTTATTGAGTGGCTGTAGTACCAGGGGCTTCCCATGCTCTAAGGATGTAGAGATAATCCCAATCTTCACTAAAAGTTAATACATCATTGCAATTCAGAAAATAAGCTCTAATAGATACACACAATGAAACTACTAACAGTTATGTACTCCCGACAATGCCTCCCATCCATGTAGTACCATGGCCTAGCTGGTAGTAGCCATATTCATATAGTAAAATCCCCCTATTTTTAACTGGTCCAAAGGTGGGGTCTATTCTAAGCTGAATCAATTAGAGTTGCATCTTTGGAACTTGCTTTCTCTTTTTTTTTTTTGCAGGTTGATTCATTGCAAGGTCATATTTATAACACTTACTAGCTTGTCACTGCACTTGTCACAGATCCTCAAACTCTGCTCCAAGACCCCTTCCCATTGTTTGTGGCAGCATCTGGAGAAGGCTTCCATGTGATCAGGGACAGTTGTGGTCTTTTAACTGTACATAGGCTTTCTTGTGCAATTGCCTCCTGGAAGGTCATCCCAGTGAGGCCCTTTTCTTCTCCCACTGCTGTCCTTGCCTCTGGAGTATGCTGCTTCCTATAAGGGTACAATGCCTGAGGGCCCCCAAGGCTGTAAATCCTCCCACATTGTACAACACACAGTATACCCTCAAGGCCTCACTGAACTCAAGAAAGCCTGAGTTCTGCTTCGATGGATAACAAACCTCCTTTTTAAAATAGAGGTTGGATATAATTTTTAAGTGTGGGGAGTTTTTTGAATACCAATTGATGTGTAAAAAGGCATCCACAAATTTAGTGGCTTGAAATAACAACTATTTATCATTTCTTAATATTCTGTGGGTCAGAAATTAAGGTATGGCAAATGCCTTCATGGACAGTTCTTTTGCTCCATATGATGTTGGTTGGGATCACTTATGTGAGTTCATTCAGCTGAATGTACAGTTGGAACTGGAATATCCAAGGTGGGTCACTCATTCTCCAGGGCTTCTTTCCATGTGGCCTCCACTTATTTACTCTTCTAGATTGGGCCTCCTCACAACATGGCGGCTAGTGTCCAAGATGGAGTTTTCCAAGAGGGAGACTGCAGAAGCAGATATACTTCTTAAAGACTGAGCTTAGAAGGCCCAGAATGTCATTTTCACCATATTCTTTTGATCAAAGCAGATCACAAGGCCAGCCTAGTTTCAAAAGATAGGGGAAAAGACTGCACCTCTTAATATGAGGAGTGTCTGTTATGTGTGTCTAGGAAGGGAAGAATGGTTGATGGCCATAGTTGGATGCTACTACTGTAATGAACAGACATCATGTTTACTTCTCTATCACTCTTTTCCTCCTCTCAATGCCCATGGAGGTATTAAACAAACCTTTCTCTCTGCAAATTCTCTTTTCCATGCATGTCAATATGTGCAAGAGACAATCAGTGCATATCTGATATAGACCTAATCGATGTAGTGATGTTACAAACTCCCATATTCAGCACGCATAGCTAAAAATTTTATCTAAGTTTTGGCTTGGCAGATACCACCAACGAAGTATTTACATTCGTTATTTCATTAAAGTTTCTTAGACAAAATGAGAGACATATTATTGTCACCATTTTATACATAAGGACACAGACTCAGCAAGGTAAATAATGTTTCCAAAGTCACACTGCTGATAAATAAGTGAGCTGCAACCTGACCCCTTGTCTATCTAATGAGCCTATGCTAATGACATTACACCTCACTACCTCTCTTCAGTCTTATCAGTACAATTAAGAAAATGGTTCTTCATTCATGAAATACATGCAGACTTTTTAGAATAGAAAACATTTTTCTTTAATGTTATTTTTAAGATAGCTCCTTTTGAATGAGTTTTGACCACTGTGAATCTATGGCTTTACCTCTGAAGCAGAAAAATTAAAGAATAATATAAAACTTTTATTTTTGTCAAATTAATCCCCTATAGTCATTTCTATACCATAGAGTATTGAATTAATAAAATATTGACTTTTCAGAATATGTCACTATATCACTATATAGACAGTAGTGTAAACAAAATGTCATGGTTTAGCATCAACATTTATTGAGGACCTACAATATTCTTAGCACGCTGGTAGATATCAAGGGATATGAAATACATACAGGTTTTTGCCCTATAGAGGCTTTTAATCTAGTTTAAGAAAACAAAATATTCTCATTAAGCAGTTAAATAACAAGTTATGATCATATAAAATTAAATGAGATGGAGATTAAAAAATACTCTGAGTTTACAGAAAGGCTAGATTTCTGAGTTCTGGAAAGGTCAAAAAAAGAGAGGACTGGTAGGCTGGGGTTTTTAGAGTAGAAAGAGTCAAGAAGTGTAAATAAAGTGGTCAAGAGAAGATAGAATCCAAAACACAGCCAGAAGCTCATAGAGTAGTTTGAATAAATACTTTCAGTGAAAAAAACAATATGGTGGGATGTGGGGGAGGATGTTGCCTAAATTAGCCAGTGTAGCTGGATAGTTCTCAGAACTTCAGAGACTGCTATTAGCACAGCAGAGTTTTAACACGACAAATGCAGGTAGGTGTTAAAAATTACCCCCCCCCCCAATTTAAATGTCTGGACAATCTACAGGCATTATATATTTATGTGGACCGTCCAAATGATAACAAAGGCTTGCCATCAGCTCTTTTTCTAGATTGAACAGTGGCAGACAGGTTTGCACATTTAGGGAGGAAACATGGGAATTGGGCATGGGGTCGGGGAAGAACATTCCATTTTACACACTAACATCACTCCTTACCTTAACCATTTCTGGCTCCCCATTAGGAGTGCTTTCTGGCAATGAACTTGACACCACCTTGAGGAGTTTATACATGGAACTCTTAGGATTTAAATTTCTGAGTTGGGTGGTAGTGGTGATACATACTTTTCATATTTATATTCAGTAAATAATATGATATTACTTTTGCAAGCAATAGCATGAAGGTAATAATGCAATTTAGTAGGAACCAGCAAGAAATCAAAACCGTAGAAATTAGTTTCCTCATCTGTAAAATGAAATGGTTGGAAAAGGTGATTGTCAAGGTGTCTTCTTACTTTATCAAGTTGCTGTGATTCTAAGATGCTATTCTGTATATAAACAAGAGTATTAATTTGAACTCACAGGACTTATTTTAAAGCATGTATTGTAACATGGGCATATTTTAAATTTTGACAGGTTCCTATAGTTTGTATTATCTGATTTCACATTGTGCTGTTATGGTTACAGCTGAATACTAGAATAATTTCAGTTTACCAGATGCTCTGGACTCTCGTGATTTAATATGGTGTACAAACATAAGATGACTCTGATTACTTTGAATGAATGAACAACTCAGCACTCATATTCTTAATCAGAATATAGACTTCACAAAATTGTTTTGACATATTACTGCACCCTAATGCTGTAGACATTCCAAATTAATAACTGTAATAAACATTTCAATCCATTATATGGGTCAGTTACAAATGTAATGAATATATTGTAACACACATTTTAATGTGAAGACCTCAGTTCTCATGTGATCTGTATTCTCTTTCTCCTATTTCCTGAGTTGAAGAAGATTTTAAATCTACTACATAATGCATATAATCATAAAATGTAGAAATGAATTAAGTATATAGCCTTCCATCTAATTTTGTATGTCTCCATGGCAGTTCCATTTTTAAAATTTCATTTTTCCATGACAATAAGTAAAACACATTCAGAAACTAATAAATATGATAAAAATAATTTCTGAACTTTTATAGAAGAAAACTAAAAATTGCTGACCAAATATTTAATGCCTTTTGCAATCTACCCCCAAGATGTGCTTTAAACTTCTATTTATGTAACTCTTCCATATTCCATATGTATGTTTTATGTGTATCACTTGGAGTTACACACCTTCATGATGTTCGTTCCTGCCTCTCTAAATTAATTCTGTCTTTTTGTCTCCATTGTACTTGTGTTTCTATGATCGTACCTACTATTGTTTGACACATTAGACTTAATTGTGTGACCTGCGTTTGATCCAACCATGTGAACTATCACAATCAATATTTTCCAGACTCTGTCCCTACAATGAGTATAGCATCTCCACCATCCCTCAAAACTACCACAATTTTGGGGAGCTCCTAAGAAATGTCTTATGTGAGATTATGGACATAATTTTTTTTTCAGTTTTTTCACTACATTTTTTAAATTTTTATGACATGCTACAAATTGCTGCCAGTGTAATTCTATCTAGAATTTAAAAGGTTATTTAATTATTTCCATGTTTAAAATTTAAATTTTTGACTACCTGTAGACAACAACCACGTTCCTTAGTATGGTATTCCATGACCTGGTCTCTTTTTAATTTTCTAATTTACCTCTGAACATTCTGTACCTTGAAATTTACACTCTAGAAATATCTACTCCCTGCTTGTTCTCTCACATAGCATATGCTTCCATCATATGTGTTATTATTTATGTTGCTTCAAGCACATAAATACATAAATAATGAAATAATGACACATTACATAATGCATTCTGTGTAATTATTTATGTGCTTGAAATGTCTTTCCTACTCTTCTTTAACTGGTTCATCTCCTCCTCATCCATTGGAATTCAGCATACAGTAATGTCTTCCAAAAAGTCTTATCTTAAACCCTAAATGATCTCTAGGCCTTGCCCATGTACTAAAAACTTAAAACAATAACAATAATAATAGCAGTAGTGAGCACTTGTTAAACATTTAGTTCTAGGTGTGGTTCTACATTCTATACTTGGATTATTTCATCTAATTCTGTCAACAGCCACATCAGGTAGATACAACTATTATCCTCATTTTACAAAGAAGGAGACAGAGAGAGCTCACATAACTTTTCCAAGTCTCATAGCTAATAAGTGGAAGAAGCCACTGCAGCCTGCTTTCATTTTACAATGGCACTAATCACTTTGTAATGAAGTGGTCAGTGTATGAGTTTGTTCTCTGTGCCACACTTTTCTTCTTCAACCGGATAGCACACTGGTTAGAAATATAATATTAGACTTTAGAAAAAAACTCCAGACTGTGGACATAAACTTAAGAATTGTATATTGCAGTTGATGATTAAAGCTAAGTGTTTGTTGACATCACTAAATATAATTATTAGAGTAAATAGATAAAAGAGTTGCAGATGGCATCTCGGAGAAAAACAAATTTAAGGGGTAGTCAGAAGAAAGAAACCAATCACAGAAAAGAAGAAAGAATTTCCATAGAGGTAAGAGGGAGGAGAAATGTCACAAGTCCCAGAGAGGACAATTAAGATAAAACAAAAATAGTCAACACAGTAAAAGGTTGCAGAAGTATCAGCAATATGAGAACTAAATAAAATGACTGGATGGAAGAAAGAGACTACAATGAGTGGTGAGGTAAATGGAACCAAAGAGAGGAAGCAGAAAACGCAGCATGCATGTTCATGAATTTTGGCAGAGAATGAAATTTGAGAAGTGAGTAGGAGGAAGAGTTAGGGTTGAAGGACGGAGTGAGTAGTTAAGTATGTTTGTCAGTGGACCGGGATGAGAAAGTCAAGGAGAGATTGGAGAGGTAAAAGACAGAAGGGATATTAAAAGATCAAAGACCTAAGAAAAGCACAGTTGAAGAACCATCCCCCTTACAAAAGGAATGAAGGAAACTGTGAGTTCATTTATTTCATTTAACAACCCTCCTGTGGACCAGGAACTGGGGATACAGCTACAGTCGAAAGAAACAAAATCCCTTGTCCTTGTAAATCATACATTCTGATGTAGATTCTAGTAGGAAGAAAACACCGAAACATACAAAATAAAACATATGAAAACATGCAAAATAAAATAACATACAAAATAATTAATGTTATATATGATTATTTCTCATGCTATAAAGAAAAATGAGGAAGTCAAGGAGAGAGAAAATATAAGGGTGAAAACTATAAGTTTTAAAAGAGTGGTAGAGTAGCCTCCATAAAAAAATGTCATTTAAGAAAAATCTAGGAAGATGGTTGTATGGCTTCCTAGAGCACAGCAGACAGTGCAAATAGCAAGTTCAAAAGTCCTGTCATCAGTGTGCCTTGGGGGACTTATCTGCCTCATTCTATGTCTCTTGGACCTGAGAAGCCTTTTATAAGCCAATGTGTTATACCAGGTTGTCAGCTGACCTGAAGGTGGCCTTTGTGTATGCAAATGACTCTTAAGCTTTCCTAGTCTGTACTTTGCTAAGTCTTTGGAACTGAACCATTGTCTCCCAAAAAGGGCAGGATCCAAGCAAGTCGGAAGCCCTCCTCAGCTCAGGGCCTTGGCAGAACAGCCAAAGGGAAGTGGGAAGTGGTTGATGTTCTGAGGTCCAAATATCTAACAAGAGGACTTACCCTTGTTCCTGATTCCCAGTTCATTCAAGGCCAAAATGAATCAAAAATCAAGAAAATTGTGAAGTGCGTCCTGGGTAGGGTTTGAGGTTTGGGAATATTTTCTAAAAAAGGGGACACTTTACTACTTTCCAAATTGTAAGGTGATTGTGCAGAAGGCTAAAGCCTGGAGCGTGCTGATCATGATGCAAGGGTTGCACAGATGCAGTGGAATTTTCTTGAAACTGTCCCGAATTCTGTTTTAGGAATCTTTAGTACAAAGTTATCCTATGTGCAGAGCCAGGTGCCACTGGGTACTGTAGTCCAGACAGTTATTCTACAAACCGCATTGAAGAAAAA
This sequence comes from Chlorocebus sabaeus, assembly GCF_047675955.1. Classification (NCBI taxonomy): domain Eukaryota; kingdom Metazoa; phylum Chordata; class Mammalia; order Primates; family Cercopithecidae; genus Chlorocebus; species Chlorocebus sabaeus. The sequence goes on from NC_132906.1 coordinate 60,419,549, forward strand.
GGGCCATTATTTGTCCTGTCTCAAGGCAAATCAAAGATGATCCTTCGTCTGAGGACGGACCCTTTTTCAAAGAAGAGGTTCCAGAACCTATCTGATGTAATTTCTCTTTTGGACAACTATTCTTGAGCAGGCTCTGGATGTGACTCTGGAAGCAGCTTGCTGACTGAAATTGAACCAGAATACAAGCCCCCAAGAAAAATACTGCTTTCTCTTGCAATTTAAGACCTCCCAAAAGGAATCTGCCCTCAGATTCCTAGGATGCAGGTAAAAATGGATCAGAAGAAAATTTTGTTTTACAAAATAAGGTTTTCCCGTATCGACATATAAATGGATAAAGAACATGTGGTCCATATACACAATGGAGTACTATTCAGTCATAAAAAAAGAATGACATCCTGTCATTTGCAACAACACGGATGGAACTGGAGGTCATTATGTTAACTGAAATAAGCCAGGCACAGAAAGATAAACATCCCATGTTCTCACTTATCTATGGGAGTTAAAAATTAGAACAATTCACTTTGGGAGGTCGAGGCGGGTGGATCATGAGGTCAGGAGATGGAGACCATCCTGGTTAACACGGTGAAACCCTGTCTCTACTAAAAATACAAAAAATTAGCCAGGCGTGGTGGCAGGCGCCTATAGTCCTAGCTACCAGAGAGGCTGGGGCAGGAGAATAGCGTGAACCCAGGAGGCGGAGCTTGCAGTGAGCCGAGACTGCACCACTGCACTCCAGCCTGGGCGACAGAGAGAGACTCCATCTCCAAATAATAATAATAGTAATAATAATAATAATAAAACAATTGAACTAATGGTTATGTAGAGTAGAAGCATGGCTACCAGAGGCTGAGAAGGGTAGGAGAGGGTTAGGAGGAATTGAGGATGGTTAATGGGTACAAAAAAATATATATAGAAAGAATGAATGACCTAGTATTTGCTAGCACATCAGGGTGACTATAGTAAAAAAATAAATTGTACACTTTAAAATAACTAAAAGTAGGCCAGGTGTGGTAGCTCATGCTTGTAATACCAGTACTTTTGGGAGGCCGCGGTGGGCAGATCACTTGAGGCCAGGAGCTCGAGTCCAGCTTGGCCAATGTGGCGAAACTCCATCTCTACTAAAAATTCAAAAATTAGCCTGGCGTGGTGATGCACACCTCTAATTCCAGCTACCTGGGAGGCTGAGGCTCGAGAATCTTTTGAACCCAGGAAGTGAAGTTTGCAGTGAGCCAAGATGGCACTACTGCACTCCAGCCTGGGTGACAGAGCAAGACTCTGTCTCTAAATTAATTAATTAATTAAAAGTATAATTGAATTGTTTGAAACACAAACGATAAATGCTTGAGGTGATGGATATTCCATTTACCCTAGTATAATTAGTATGCACTGAATGCCTGTATAAAAATATCATATGTAACTCATAATTACATACAACTACTATGTGCTCACAAAAAAACAAAAATAAAAAATTTTAAAAATAAATAAATAAAATAAGAGTTTCCAACATTGATACCTGGCTATGTATCTAGTATCTTTTGTGTACTGTAGCTAAATATTTTATCATAAGACAAAAAGTTTCATAGGAATGTTAAAGCATCTGAAAAAGAAGTTTAAATTCCCTTCACAATTCTGATTAAATTCTGATGCTTTAATGCTGTTACCTGTAATATTCTGTAAAATATCTACATTGTATCTGTCATATTTAATCACATTCATTATAGAATTTCCTAAATGCTTCATGTCTATAATATTGCTTTAAAGAATATTGCATAATTTTTAAAAAATTTAAGGAGCAACCTGACAGGCAATATTTCATACTTTTTAAATCATCAGGTAGCTGACACTAATTGTGAATTACAGATAAGCCCTTTTTCTGATGAGGAAAAATCAAGATACAATGCACAGTGCACCTAAACAGCTAGTATTTGACACATTTCCAGTGTGACGGGATTTACTATAACTTTACCATTCTCTGTGTTGGAAGAGCTGTGGATAGTTTTTATCTAGAAGTACACTACAATTACAGTTGAAACTTTAAGAACCAAATTAAGTTGGCATAGTTGTGCTTTCAATCACTCATACTGCTTTACCTTTTTCCTTAAATATCTGTGAATATTCAAATGTTACTCTATTAAAGCAGAAAAGTGGGCAGGGCACAGTGGTGCAGGCCTGTAATTCCAGCACTTTGGGAGGCCAAGGAGGGAAGATCATTGAGCCCAGGAGTTCAAGACCAGCCTGGGTTACATAGTAAGACCCTGTCCCTACAAAAAAAGTTCAAACCAAAAAAATTAACCAGGTGTGCTGGCGGACACCTGTAGGTCCAGCTACGCAGGAGGCTAAGGAGGGAGGATCACTTAAGCCCAGGAGTTTGAGGCTGCCCTGCTGTGAGCTGTGATAGCACCACTGCATTCCAGCCTGGGTAACAGACCAAGATCCTGTCTCCAAAAACAAAACAAAACAAAACTTAAAATAAAATAAAATAAAATAAAATAAAATAAAATAAAATAAAATAAACTTAAAAGGAAAGTCATTAGGCCTGAGTGAGAAAGGCAGTGGACAAAGACTGGGACCAATGCAGGGAAAGATCTAAGTAAGGCAGCGTCCAGTCAGGCTCAGGAGCTGCAGCCTGCAAGAGAAAGCCAGCCAAGCAGGGTGGCAGTTCAGCCAGTGTCAGGGCCTTCAGGAAGAAGAGTAAGAAAATTACAGCTCTGCTTCGGTTGGGAGATTGGTTACAATTATGGGTATGGAGAAAATATTGAGGATAATGGAAGCCAGGTTTCTCATTCTCAGAGAAGGGAGTTACCAATGTGAAAAAGGAGAAAAACACAATGAGCCCTATGGTGTTGGATTGGCCTTGGAGGTACTCCTATGAGCTGATGATTTTCTATATAGAGAAATAGGTATAGAAATAGATATAGATGTATAGTTATGCTTTCATACTTGTGCATATGTGTGTGTATGTGTGTGTGTATCTGTACACAGAAAAATATTTCCTGGCTGTATCTACTGAATGGACCTGGGAATAGCAAAACCCCAGTGGCAATGAGGATACCTGTTACCCAGATCTTGTTTTATATATACCATTCTTCAATATAGAGCGCTAGGGATTCTTGGAGAAATGCCTGATTCTAGAGCCAGGCAGAAAATGTATAAAGTTAACCATAATATTATGTTGTGACATAAAGTAAAGAAGCAATAAAAGAATTATGGTGAGATGTCAAAAGCTTGTAATGGCTTCCACTGGACAAATATGAAACAATTTGAGTGTCAAAATTAATAATGATTGTAATAGATTATCTCATTAAGTAAAATAGTACATGATTCTAACAAATGTAAATAGACAAATAAAAGAAAAAACAAATTAGGAAGAAAAAAGTCTTTCTTATAGTAAAATATCACCAAAAGGTATGGGAAAGAACAATGGAATAAAAATGTTTCCATTGGGCCGGGTGTGGTGGTCCACGCCTGTAATCCCAGCACTTCGGGAGTCCGAGTGGGCGGATCATGAGGTCAGGAGATCCAGACCATTCTGGCTAACATGGTGAAATCTCGTCTCTACTAAAAATACAAAAAATTGGCTGGGCCTGGTGGCACGTGCCTGTAATCCCAGCTACTCAGGAGACTGAGGCAGGAGAATCGTTTGAACCCGGGAGGTGGAGGTTGCAGTCAGCCGAGTTCGTGCCATTGCACTCCAGTCTGGGTGATAGAGCAAACTCTGTCTCAAAAAAAAAAAAAAAAAGTTTCCATTGGCCTAAAACTAGTGGGTAAGAATACATGAAGAATGAGATATTCACGTAGTCTCATATTAGCTCCTCAAAAAATACTTCTCATCAAAGATAAAATGGTAACCTTTTCAGTGGAGAAACTAGGCAAAGCCCACTTGACTCAAGTGATCAAAATCAACATCACTAGTGATGGGACAAGTCAACATTGTGTGTCAACTGATGGAAAACAGGGAGAAGAGCACCAGGTCACTTCTGTGATATTCCCCTCAGAGTGCCCATTTTAACCTAATCATGAGGAAATAGAAGTTCAACCAAATTTAGAAACATTGTTGTTTTGCTATTCATTTTGATTTGTCTAAATGTGGATTTTTAAGAATGTATTTATCCTGCTTGGGATTCATGCAAATTTTTGAACCAAAGTATTGGTGTTTTTATTAGTTTTGAAAAACTCCCAGTTATTAATATTTTAAATTATTGGCTCAATTCCATTATTTTTTATGTTCTGTCACTTTTCTTTTTACCTATTCATTGAGATATAACTTATACATCATAAAGTCCGCCCATTTACAGTAGACTTTATGGTACACAAATTCAATAGTTTTTAACAGATTTGCAGATTTTAATAGTTCTGCAATCATAAGTATAATCTCATTTTAGAACTTTTTGTTTATTTGTTTCTTTTAGGCAGTCTCACTCTGTCACCCAGGCTGGAGTGCAGTGGTGTGGTCTCAGCTCACTACAACCTCTGCCTCCTGGTTTCAAGAGATTCTCCTGCCTCAGCCTCCCAAGTAGCAGAGATGACAGGCACACACCATCACGACCAGCTTATTTTTGTATTTTTAGTAGAGACAGGGTTTCACCATGTTGGCCAGGCTGGTCTTGAACTCCTGGCCTCATGTGGTCCACCTGCGTTGGTCTCCCAAAGTGCTGGGATTACAGGTGTGAAGCACCATGCCTGGCCTCATTTTAGAACTTTTTTATTTTATTTATTTATTTACTTATTTTAAAAAGATGGCTAAAGCCTTATTTTTATTTTTATTTTTTTATTATACTTTAAGTTCTAGGGTGCATGTGCCAAACGGTTAATATCCAGAATCTACAAAGAACTTAAACAAATTTACAAGAAAAAATCAAACAACCCCATCAAAAAGTGGGCAAAGGATATGAACAGACACTTCTCAAAAGAAGACATTTATGCCACCAACAGACACATGAAAAGATGTTCATCATCACTGGCCATCAGAGAAATGTAAATCAAAACCACAATGAAATACTATCTCACACCAGTTAGAATGGTGATCATTAAAAAGTCAGGAAACGGCAGGTGCCGGAGGGGATGTGGTGAAATAGGAACACTTTTACACTGTTGGTGGGACTGTAAACTAGTTCAACCATTGTTTAAGACAATGTGGCGGTTCCTCAAGGTTCTCGATCTAGAAATACCATTTGACCCAACCATCCCATTACTGGGTATATACCCAAAGGATTATAAATATGCTGCTATAAAGACACATGCACACGTTTGTTTATTGTGGCACTATTCACAATAGCAAAGATTTGGAACCAGCCCAAATGTCCATCAATAATAGAATGTATTAAGAAAATGTGGCACATACACACTAAGGAATACTATACAGCCATAAAAAAGGATGAGTTCATGTCCTTTGTAGAGACATGGATGTAGCTGGAAACCATCATTCTGAGCAAACTATCACAAGGACAGAAAACCAAGCACCGCATGTTTTCACTCATAGGTGGGAATTGAACAATGAGATCACTTGGACACAGGTTGGGGAACATCATGTACCAGGACCTGTTGTAGGGTGGGGAGAGGAGGGAGGGATAACATTAGGAGAAACACCTAATGTAAACGACGAGTTAATGGGTGCAGCACACCAACATGGCATGTGTATACATACGTAAAAAACCTGCACGTTGTGCATGTGCACCCTAGAACTTTTTTAAAAACACACAACAAAGGTTTGTACCTACGAGCAATCACTCTTCATTGTCTTTATGCCTTCTCACCACAACATTCTTATTCATACCCTGGCAACCAGAAATCTACTTTCTGTTTCCACAGATTTGCCTATTCTGAAATTTCATATAAATGATATCATGCCATATATGGACCTCTGTGACTGGCTTCTTTCAGTTACTATAATATTTACAAGGTGCATCCATGTCATTGTATATGTCAGTAGTGCATTGCCAAATGAAATTTCATTATATGCATATACCGTATTTTGCTTATTATTTGGCCCATTCATCGGTGGATATTTGTGTTGTCTATTTGGTTATTATAAATAATGCCTGTATGAATATTTGTGTAGGCACATGTTTTCATTTCTCTTGGATGGATACCTAGGAATGTAATTTCTGGGTGATAGAATAAATCTCTGTTTAACATTTTGAGGAACTTACAAACTATTTCCCAAAGCTCTGCCTCATTCTTTATCTTTCCTCTCCTTCTGAAACTAAGCAGATGCAAGACCTTACTCTGTCTTCCATGCCTTTTAGCTCTTTTTCTCATTTTCCGTATCTTTAGCTCTCTTTAATGACTTTAGGGTAATTCCTTCAGGTGTATCACCCAGTTCTCTTACTCTTTCTTTAATGGTGTCTAATTTGATGCCATTTATTGAACTTCTAAGTAAAATTACAATTATTTTCAACTTCTTATGTTCCATTCATATGTTTTTAAAACAACCTTAGTATTTTTGATAATCTCTTCATGTTTACATTTCACTTCTTAATTTTCAAACATATTGTTTGCTTATTTTATGTTTTGAATCTGATTAGTTTAATGTTGACATATTTTTCCAGATCTGATTCAGTGGTTTCTTGCTTTGTTGACTTACTGATAGTGATTTGTTTCTTAAAATGTTTTGGGATTTTTAGATTGGTATCATATTCCTTGGAATTTTACTATGAGAATTCTTTGAGCCCTATATTTGAAGTTTAGTTCTCTGAAGAGAATTTGTGTTTGTTTCTTCTCAATGCTTACCATTTTAAGCTTAGTTTTCTTCTAGAGAGTTCTCAGATAAGTAGTGTAGATTTTTTGCTACAAACCTCACAACATGTGTATTTCTTTAGTTCTGGGAAATTCTTGGCCATTATTGACTTATGTATTTCCTTTTCCTTCCTTACATTCTGTCCTCTGAAATTTTAAGGTTTGTACCTTTTAGTAATCTCTTCCATGTATTTTTCTTTTTCTTTAATATTTCACCTTCCATTGCTTTTATCTCATGACTTCATTTAAAGTTGAAATATTTTATTATTCATTGAATATATTTCAGTAATTATATATTACATATTTAAAAATATACATATATATCCCTATTTTTCATGATTAGTTCATCTTGTTTCATGTAAATGATTTACTTATTTATCTCTCCGACTATATGAAGCATACTTCTCTGAAGTTTCTTCTAATTGTTCTATTAATACCCTGCTATGTATGTTAATTCTTTCATTTTGGGGGATTTTTTTATCACTCTCTCACAGTGTTGGCCCTCCTGAAAGGTTAATTGATACATTATTACACTTTCACCTTTTTTGAAAAATACCTCTTTTAAACTTCTCAGATTTTGGTATATGCCTGTTTGGGGAAGGCCTTTGCCTATGGTTATACTCTTAGCTCATTGCTAGTTCTTCATATCTGCTTTCCTTTTTTAGGTACATATTAATCTGTTAATTCTTAAGCAAGCATTCCCCTTATTGTTTTCAAATATATTTGTATATGTATTAGTTTACTTTTCAATGTATGTCTTATGACTTGTTGGATAATAGACTAAATTTACCATATTTTCAACATACCATCTAAAACCAAGTATTTCAACAGGTGTTGAAGTTTGGTAGAAAATGACTTTTCATTAGCAATTGTTAGAATTTAATTTTTAAGAGTCTCAAATCTTGACAATTCTCCTTTTTAAAAAAAAATATTTTTAATTATTATGGATACAGAACAGTTTTACATATTTTGGGGGTACATGTGATATTTTGATACAAGCATACAATGTGCAATGATCAAATCAGGGTAATTAACATATCCATCACCTCCAACATTTATCATTTCTTTATGTTAGAAACATTCTAAATCTATTCTTTTAGTTATTTTGAAATATACTATAAATTCTTGTTAACTATAGTTGTCCTATTTTGCTACCAAATGTTAGATCTTATTCCTTCTATCTAATTGTGTATTTGTACTTTTTAACCATTCCCTCTTTATCCTTCCCTCCCCACTACCCTTCCCAGTCTCTGGTAATCATCATTCTACTCTCTCTATAAATGAGTTCAATTTTATTTTTTAGCTCCCACATTTTAGTGAGAACATGCAATATTTGTCTTTCTGTGTCTGGTTTATTTCACTTAACATAATGTCCTCCAATTCCATCTATGGTGTTGCAAATAACAGGATTTCATTCTTTTTTATGGCTGAGTAATATTCTATTGTATGTACATATCTCATTTTCTTTAACCTTTTGTCTGTTGATGGACACTTAGGTTGCTTTGATTACTTGGCTATTGTGAACAGTGCTGCAATAAACATGAGGGTTCCGATACTGCTTTGACATACTGATTTCCTTTCTTTTGGATGAAAGTTCAGTAGTAGGATTGCTGGGTGATAGGTGATATAGTTAGATATATTTTGTGACCATATCCAAATCTTATCTTGAATTATAATCCCCATAATCCGCATAGTCCCCATGTGTCAAGGGAGAGACTGAGTGGAAAGTAACTGAGCATGGGGGCAGTTTCCCTCATGCTGTTCTCATAATAATGAGTGAGTACTCATGAGATCTGATGCTTTTATGAGTGTCTGGTAGTTCCTCCTGTGGTCATTCCCTCCCCTGCTGCCTTGTGAAGAAGGTGCCTGCCTCCCCTTCACCTTCTGCCATGACTGTAAGTTTCCTGAGTCCTCATGAGCCATACAAAACTTGAGTGAATTAAACCTCTTTCCTTTATAAATTACCCAGTCTCAGGAAGTTCTTATAGCAATGTGAGAACGAACTAATACAATAGGGTTGTTCTATTTTTCGTTTTTTGCAGACCTTCCATATTGTTCCCTATG